>NW_027480436.1:7870179-8172878 GCF_051401765.1 Calliopsis andreniformis | reverse complement strand
CTTCTAAGGTCCTAACTATTCGATCTGGTGGAGCAACGCCCTAGAGTGAAGCCTAGGTTGCTCGGAATGTAGAAATGTCCATAAGTTGCATACTGGTTGCAATTATTCGTTTTATACGATGGAAAAACTGTTGCATCTTTATCGTATTTTATGCTTCTGGCGTTGACTTCTTAGGCCGGAACTATCCGATCTGGTGGTGCAACGCCCTGGGGTTAAACCTGGGTTGCCCGGAACGTAGAAATGACCACTACTTTCACACTGTTTGCAATTATTCATTTAATACGATGGAAATGCTGTTGTATTTATATCGTATTTTATGCTTCGGGCGTAGACTTCTTAGGCCCTAACATTTCGATCTGGTGGAGCAACGCCCGACAGTGAAGCCTAGGTTGCCCGGAACGTAGATATGACCATAACCTTCACACAGGTTGCAATTATTCGTTTTATACGGTGTAAAGGCTGTTGTATTTATTTTGTATTTTATTCTTCTGGTGTTGACTTCTTAGGCCCTAACTATTCGATCTGGTGGAACAACGCCGTAGAGTGAAGCCTAGGTTGCCCGGAACGTAGAAATGACCATTACTTTCACACTGTTTGCAATTATTCCTTTCATACGTTGGAAAAGCTGTTGTATTTATATCGTATTTTATGCTTCTGGCGTTGACTTCTTAGGCCCTAACTATTCGATCTGGTGTAACAACGCCGTAGAGTGAAGCCTAGGTTGCCCGGAACGTAGAAATGACCGTTACTTTCACACTGTTTGCAATTATTCGTTTTATACGATGGAAAAACTGTTGTATTTTTATTGCATTTTATGCGTCTGGCGTTCACTTCTTAGGCCCTAACTATTGGATCTGGTGGAACAACGCCCTAGGGTCAAGCCTAGGTTGCCCGGAACGTAGAAATGACCATAGCTTTTACACTGGTAGCAATTATTCGTTTTATACAACGGAAAAACCGTTCTATTTATTTTGTATTTTATGCTTCGGGCGTTGACTTCTAAGGCCCTAACTATTCAATCTGTTGGAGCAAAGCCCTAGGGTGAAGCCCAGGTTGCCCGGAACGTAGAAATGACCATTACTTTCACACTGTTTGCAATTATTCCTTTTATACGATGGAAAAGCTGTTGTATTTATATTGTATTTTATGCTTCTGGCGTTGTCTTCTTAGGCCCTAACTATTCGATCTGGTGGAACAACGCCGTAGAGTGAAGCCTAGTTTGCCCGGAACGTAGAAATGCCCATAACTTTCACACTGATTGCAATTATTTGTTATATACGATGGAAAAGCTGTTGTATTTATATCGTATTTTATGCTTCTGGCGCTGACTTCTAAGGTCCTAACTATTCGATCTGGTGGAGCAACGCCCTAGAGTGAAGCCTAGGTTGCTCGGAATGTAGAAATGTCCATAAGTTGCATACTGGTTGCAATTAGTCGTTTTATACGATGGAAAAACTGTTGCATCTTTATCGTATTTTATGCTTCTGGCGTTGACTTCTTAGGCCGGAACTATCCGATCTGGTGGTGCAACGCCCTGGAGTTAAACCTGGGTTGCCCGGAACGTAGAAATGACCACTACTTTCACACTGTTTGCAATTATTCGTTTTATACGGTGTAAAGGCTGTTGTATTTATTTTGTATTTTATTCTTCTGGTGTTGACTTCTTATGCCCTAACTATTCGATCTGGTGGAACAACGCCGTAGAGTGAAGCCTAGGTTGCCCGGAACGTAGAAATGACCATTACTTTCACACTGTTTGCAATTATTCCTTTCATACGATGGAAAAGCTGTTGTATTTATATCGTATTTTATGCTTCTGGCGTTGACTTCTTAGGCCCTAACTATTCGATCTGGTGGAACAACGCCGTAGAGTGAAGCCTAGGTTGCCCGGAACGTAGAAATGACCATTACTTTCACACTGTTTGCAATTATTCGTTTTATACGATGGAAAAACTGTTGTATTTTTATTGCATTTTATGCGTCTGGCGTTCACTTCTTAGGCCCTAACTATTGGATCTGGTGGAACAACGCCCTAGGGTCAAGCCTAGGTTGCCCGGAACGTAGAAATGACCATAACTTTCACACTGATTGCAATTATTTGTTATATACGATGGAAAAGCTGTTGTATTTATATCGTATTTTAGGCTTCTGGCGTTGACTTCTAAGGACCTAACTATTCGATCTGGTGGAGCAACGCCCTAGAGTGAAGCCTAGGTTGCTCGGAATGTAGAAATGACCATAACTTTCACACTGATTGCAATTATTTGTTATATACGATGGAAAAGCTGTTGTATTTATATCGTATTTTATGCTTCTGGCGTTGACTTCTTAGGCCCTAACTATTCCATCTGGTGGAACATCGCCCTAGAGTAAAGCCCAGGTTGCGCGGAACGTAGAAATGACCATAACTTTCACACTGGTAGCAATTATTCGTTTTATACACTGGAAAAACTGTTCTATTTATATTGTATTTTATGCTTCTGGCGTTGACTACTTAGGCCCTAACTATTCGATCTTGTGGAACATCGCCCTAGAGTGAAGGCTAGGTTGCCCGGAACGTAGAAATGACCATTACTTTCACACTGTTTGCAATTATTCCTTTTATACGATGGAACAGCTGTTGTATTTATATCGTATTTTATGCTTCTGGCGTTGACTTCTAAGGTCCTAACTATTCGATCTGGTGGAGCAACGCCCTAGAGTGAAGCCTAGGTTGCTCGGAATGTAGAAATGACCATAAGTTGCATACTGGTTGCAATTATTCGTTTTATACGATGGAAAAACTGTTGCATCTTTATCGTATTTTATGCTTCTGGCGTTGAATTCTTAGGCCGTAACTATCCGATCTGGTGGAGCAACGCCCTGGAGTTAAACCTGGGTTGCCCGGAACGTAGAAATGACCACTACTATCACACTGGTTGCAAATTATTCCTGCCATACGATGGAAAAACTGTTGTATTTTTATTGCATTTTATGCGTCTGGCGTTCACTTCTTAGGCCCTAACTATTCGATCTGGTGGAACAACGCCCTAGGGTGAAGCCTAGGTTGCCCGGAAAGTAGAAATGACCATAACTTTCACACTGGTAGCAATTATTCGTTTTATACGATGGAAAAACTGTTGTATTTATTTTGTATTTTATGCTTCGGGCGTTGACTTCTAAGGCCCTAACTATTCGATCTGGTAGAGCAACGCCCTAGAGTGAGGCCTAGTTTGCCCGGTACATAGAAATGACCACAAGTTTCATACTGGTTGCAATTATTCGTTTTATACGATGGAAAAACTGTTGTATTTATATTGTGTTTTATGCTTCTGGCGTTGACTTCTCCGGCCCTAATTATTCGATCTGGTGGAACAACGCCGTAGAGTGAAGCCTAGGTTGCCCGAACGTAGAAATGACCATTATTTTCACACTGTTTGCAATTATTCCTTTTATACGATGGAACAGCTGTTGTATTTATATCGTATTTTATGCTTCTGGCGTTGACTTCTAAGGTCCTAACTATTCGATCTGGTGGAGCAACGCCCTAGAGTAAAGCCCAGGTTGCGCGGAACGTAGAAATGACCATAACTTTCACACTGGTAGCAATTATTCGTTTTATACATTGGAAAAACTGTTCTATTTATATTGTATTTTATGCTTCTGGCGTTGACTACTTAGGCCCTAGCTATTCGATCTTGTGGGACAACGCCCTAGGGTGAAGCCTAGGTTGCCCGGAATGTAGAAATGACCATAACTTTCACACTGTTTGCAATTATTCCATTTATACGATGGAAAAGCTGTTGTATTTATATCGTATTTTATGGTTCTGGCGTTGACGTCTTAGGCCCTAGCTATTCGATCTGGTGGAACAACGCCGTAGAGTGAAGCCTAGGTTGCTCGGAAAGGAGAAATGACCATCAGTTTCATACTGGTTGCAATTATTCGTTTTATACGATGTAAGAACTGTTGTTATTATATTGTATTTTATGCTTCTGGCGTTGACTTCTCGGTCCCTAATTATTCGATCTGGTGGAACAACGCCGTAGAGTGAAGCCTAGGTTGCCCGAACGTATAAATGACCATTACTTTCACACTGTTTGATATTATTCGTTTTATACGATGGAAAAACTGTTATATTTATATTGTATTTTTTGCTTCTGGCGTTGACTTCTTAGGCCCTAACTATTCGATCTTGTGGAACAACGCCCTAGAGTGAAGCCTAGGTTGCCCGGAACGTAGAAATGACCATAACTTTCACACTGATTGCAATTATTTGTTATATACGATGGAAAAGCTGTTGTATTTATATCGTATTTTATGCTTCTGGCGTTGACTTCTCCGGCCCTAATTATTCGATCTGGTGGAACAACACCGTAGAGTGAAGCCTAGGTTGCCCGAACGTAGAAATGACCATTACTTTCACACTGTTTGCAATTATTCCTTTTATACGATGGAAAAGCTGTTGTATTTATATCGTATTTTATGCTTCTGGCGCTGACTTCTAAGGACCTAACTATTCGATCTGGTGGAGCAACGCCCTAGAGTGAAGCCTAGGTTGCTCGGAATGTAGAAGTGACCATAACATTCACACTGATTGCAATTATTCGTTTTATACGATCGAAAAAAAGTTGCATCTTCATCGTATTTTATGCTTCTGGCGTTGACTTCTTAGGCCGTAACTATTCGATCTGGTGGAGCAACGCCCTGGAGTGAAACCTGGGTTGCCCGGAACGTAGAAATGACCACTACTATCACACTGGTTGCAAATTATTCCTGCTATACGATGGAAAAACTGTTGTATTTTTATTGCATTTTATGCTTCTGGTGTTCACTTCTTAAGCCCTAACTATTCGATCTGGTGGGACACCGGCCTAGGGTGAAGCCTAGGTTGCCTGGAACGTAGAAATGACCATAAGTTGCATACTGGTTGCAATTATTCGTTTTATACGATGGAAAAACTGTTGTATTTATATTGTATTTTATGCTTCTGGGGTTGACTTCTAAGGCCCTAAATATTCGATCTGGTGGAGCAATGCCTCAGAATTAAGTCTAGGATGCCCGAAACGCCGAAATGATCATTACTTTCACGCTTGTTGCTATTATTCCTGTTATACGATGAAAAGACTGTTGTATTTTTATTGTATTTTATGCTTCAGGCGTGGACTTCTGAGGCCGTAGCTATTCGATGTGGTGGAAGAACGCCATACAGTGAAGCCTAGGTTGCCCGGAACGTAGAAATGACCACTACTTTCACACTGTTTGCAATTATTCATTTAATACGATGGAAATGCTGTTGTATTTATATCGTATTTTATGCTTCGGGCGTTGACTTCTTAGGCCCTAACATTTCGATCTGGTGGAGCAACGCCCGACAGTGAAGCCTAGGTTGCCCGGAACGTAGATATGACCATAACCTTCACACAGGTTGCAATTATTCGTTTTATACAATGGAAAAACCGTTCTATTTATTTTGTATTTTATGCTTCGGGCGTTGACTTCTAAGGCCCTAACTATTCAATCTGTTGGAGCAAAGCCCTAGGGTGAAGCCCAGGTTGCCCGGAACGTAGAAATGACCATTACTTTCACACTGTTTGCAATTATTCCTTTTATACGATGGAAAAGCTGTTGTATTTATATTGTATTTTATGCTTCTGGCGTTGTCTTCTTAGGCCCTAACTATTCGATCTGGTGGAACAACGCCGTAGAGTGAAGCCTAGTTTGCCCGGAACGTAGAAATGCCCATAACTTTCACACTGATTGCAATTATTTGTTATATACGATGGAAAAGCTGTTGTATTTATATCGTATTTTATGCTTCTGGCGCTGACTTCTAAGGTCCTAACTATTCGATCTGGTGGAGCAACGCCCTAGAGTGAAGCCTAGGTTGCTCGGAATGTAGAAATGTCCATAAGTTGCATACTGGTTGCAATTAGTCGTTTTATACGATGGAAAAACTGTTGCATCTTTATCGTATTTTATGCTTCTGGCGTTGACTTCTTAGGCCGGAACTATCCGATCTGGTGGTGCAACGCCCTGGAGTTAAACCTGGGTTGCCCGGAACGTAGAAATGACCACTACTTTCACACTGTTTGCAATTATTCGTTTTATACGGTGTAAAGGCTGTTGTATTTATTTTGTATTTTATTCTTCTGGTGTTGACTTCTTATGCCCTAACTATTCGATCTGGTGGAACAACGCCGTAGAGTGAAGCCTAGGTTGCCCGGAACGTAGAAATGACCATTACTTTCACACTGTTTGCAATTATTCCTTTCATACGATGGAAAAGCTGTTGTATTTATATCGTATTTTATGCTTCTGGCGTTGACTTCTTAGGCCCTAACTATTCGATCTGGTGGAACAACGCCGTAGAGTGAAGCCTAGGTTGCCCGGAACGTAGAAATGACCATTACTTTCACACTGTTTGCAATTATTCGTTTTATACGATGGAAAAACTGTTGTATTTTTATTGCATTTTATGCGTCTGGCGTTCACTTCTTAGGCCCTAACTATTGGATCTGGTGGAACAACGCCCTAGGGTCAAGCCTAGGTTGCCCGGAACGTAGAAATGACCATAACTTTCACACTGATTGCAATTATTTGTTATATACGATGGAAAAGCTGTTGTATTTATATCGTATTTTAGGCTTCTGGCGTTGACTTCTAAGGACCTAACTATTCGATCTGGTGGAGCAACGCCCTAGAGTGAAGCCTAGGTTGCTCGGAATGTAGAAATGACCATAACTTTCACACTGATTGCAATTATTTGTTATATACGATGGAAAAGCTGTTGTATTTATATCGTATTTTATGCTTCTGGCGTTGACTTCTTAGGCCCTAACTATTCCATCTGGTGGAACATCGCCCTAGAGTAAAGCCCAGGTTGCGCGGAACGTAGAAATGACCATAACTTTCACACTGGTAGCAATTATTCGTTTTATACACTGGAAAAACTGTTCTATTTATATTGTATTTTATGCTTCTGGCGTTGACTACTTAGGCCCTAACTATTCGATCTTGTGGAACATCGCCCTAGAGTGAAGGCTAGGTTGCCCGGAACGTAGAAATGACCATTACTTTCACACTGTTTGCAATTATTCCTTTTATACGATGGAACAGCTGTTGTATTTATATCGTATTTTATGCTTCTGGCGTTGACTTCTAAGGTCCTAACTATTCGATCTGGTGGAGCAACGCCCTAGAGTGAAGCCTAGGTTGCTCGGAATGTAGAAATGACCATAAGTTGCATACTGGTTGCAATTATTCGTTTTATACGATGGAAAAACTGTTGCATCTTTATCGTATTTTATGCTTCTGGCGTTGAATTCTTAGGCCGTAACTATCCGATCTGGTGGAGCAACGCCCTGGAGTTAAACCTGGGTTGCCCGGAACGTAGAAATGACCACTACTATCACACTGGTTGCAAATTATTCCTGCTATACGATGGAAAAACTGTTGTATTTTTATTGCATTTTATGCGTCTGGCGTTCACTTCTTAGGCCCTAACTATTCGATCTGGTGGAACAACGCCCTAGGGTGAAGCCTAGGTTGCCCGGAAAGTAGAAATGACCATAACTTTCACACTGGTAGCAATTATTCGTTTTATACGATGGAAAAACTGTTGTATTTATTTTGTATTTTATGCTTCGGGCGTTGACTTCTAAGGCCCTAACTATTCGATCTGGTAGAGCAACGCCCTAGAGTGAGGCCTAGTTTGCCCGGTACATAGAAATGACCACAAGTTTCATACTGGTTGCAATTTTTCGTTTTATACGATGGAAAAACTGTTGTATTTATATTGTGTTTTATGCTTCTGGCGTTGACTTCTCCGGCCCTAATTATTCGATCTGGTGGAACAACGCCGTAGAGTGAAGCCTAGGTTGCCCGAACGTAGAAATGACCATTATTTTCACACTGTTTGCAATTATTCCTTTTATACGATGGAACAGCTGTTGTATTTATATCGTATTTTATGCTTCTGGCGTTGACTTCTAAGGTCCTAACTATTCGATCTGGTGGAGCAACGCCCTAGAGTAAAGCCCAGGTTGCGCGGAACGTAGAAATGACCATAACTTTCACACTGGTAGCAATTATTCGTTTTATACATTGGAAAAACTGTTCTATTTATATTGTATTTTATGCTTCTGGCGTTGACTACTTAGGCCCTAGCTATTCGATCTTGTGGGACAACGCCCTAGGGTGAAGCCTAGGTTGCCCGGAATGTAGAAATGACCATAACTTTCACACTGTTTGCAATTATTCCATTTATACGATGGAAAAGCTGTTGTATTTATATCGTATTTTATGGTTCTGGCGTTGACGTCTTAGGCCCTAGCTATTCGATCTGGTGGAACAACGCCGTAGAGTGAAGCCTAGGTTGCTCGGAAAGGAGAAATGACCATCAGTTTCATACTGGTTGCAATTATTCGTTTTATACGATGTAAGAACTGTTGTTATTATATTGTATTTTATGCTTCTGGCGTTGACTTCTCGGTCCCTAATTATTCGATCTGGTGGAACAACGCCGTAGAGTGAAGCCTAGGTTGCCCGAACGTATAAATGACCATTACTTTCACACTGTTTGATATTATTCGTTTTATACGATGGAAAAACTGTTATATTTATATTGTATTTTTTGCTTCTGGCGTTGACTTCTTAGGCCCTAACTATTCGATCTTGTGGAACAACGCCCTAGAGTGAAGCCTAGGTTGCCCGGAACGTAGAAATGACCATAACTTTCACACTGATTGCAATTATTTGTTATATACGATGGAAAAGCTGTTGTATTTATATCGTATTTTATGCTTCTGGCGTTGACTTCTCCGGCCCTAATTATTCGATCTGGTGGAACAACACCGTAGAGTGAAGCCTAGGTTGCCCGAACGTAGAAATGACCATTACTTTCACACTGTTTGCAATTATTCCTTTTATACGATGGAAAAGCTGTTGTATTTATATCGTATTTTATGCTTCTGGCGCTGACTTCTAAGGACCTAACTATTCGATCTGGTGGAGCAACGCCCTAGAGTGAAGCCTAGGTTGCTCGGAATGTAGAAGTGACCATAACATTCACACTGATTGCAATTATTCGTTTTATACGATCGAAAAAAAGTTGCATCTTCATCGTATTTTATGCTTCTGGCGTTGACTTCTTAGGCCGTAACTATTCGATCTGGTGGAGCAACGCCCTGGAGTGAAACCTGGGTTGCCCGGAACGTAGAAATGACCACTACTATCACACTGGTTGCAAATTATTCCTGCTATACGATGGAAAAACTGTTGTATTTTTATTGCATTTTATGCTTCTGGTGTTCACTTCTTAAGCCCTAACTATTCGATCTGGTGGGACACCGGCCTAGGGTGAAGCCTAGGTTGCCTGGAACGTAGAAATGACCATAAGTTGCATACTGGTTGCAATTATTCGTTTTATACGATGGAAAAACTGTTGTATTTATATTGTATTTTATGCTTCTGGGGTTGACTTCTAAGGCCCTAAATATTCGATCTGGTGGAGCAATGCCTCAGAATTAAGTCTAGGATGCCCGAAACGCCGAAATGATCATTACTTTCACGCTTGTTGCTATTATTCCTGTTATACGATGAAAAGACTGTTGTATTTTTATTGTATTTTATGCTTCAGGCGTGGACTTCTGAGGCCGTAGCTATTCGATGTGGTGGAAGAACGCCATACAGTGAAGCCTAGGTTGCCCGGAACGTAGAAATGACCACTACTTTCACACTGTTTGCAATTATTCATTTAATACGATGGAAATGCTGTTGTATTTATATCGTATTTTATGCTTCGGGCGTTGACTTCTTAGGCCCTAACATTTCGATCTGGTGGAGCAACGCCCGACAGTGAAGCCTAGGTTGCCCGGAACGTAGATATGACCATAACCTTCACACAGGTTGCAATTATTCGTTTTATACGGTGTAAAGGCTGCTGTATTTATTTTGTATTTTTTCTTCTGGTGTTGACTTCTTAGGACCTATCTATTCGATCTGGTGGAGCAACGCCCTAGAGTGAAGCCTAGGTTGCTCGGAATGTAGAAGTGACCATAACATTCACACTGATTGCAATTATTCGTTTTATACGATTGAAAAAAAGTTGCATCTTCATCGTATTTTATGCTTCTGGCGTTGACTTCTTAGGCCGTAACTATTCGATCTGGTGGAGCAACGCCCTGGAGTGAAACCTGGGTTGCCCGGAACGTAGAAATGACCACTACTATCACACTGGTTGCAAATTATTCCAGCTATACGATGGAAAAACTGTTGTATTTTTATTGCAATTTATGCTTCTGGTGTTCACTTCTTAAGCCCTAACTATTCGATCTGGTGGGACACCGGCCTAGGGTGAAGCCTAGGTTGCCCGGAACGTAGAAATGACCATAACTTGCACACAGGTTGCAATTATTTGTTTTCTACGATGGAAAAGCTGTTGTATTTATATCGCATTTTATGCTTCTGGCGTTGACTTCTAAGGTCCTAACTATTCGATCTGGTGGAGCAACGCCCTAGAGTAAAGCCTAGGTTGCTCGGAATCTAGAAATGACCATAAGTTGCATACTGGTTGCAATTATTCCTTTTATACGATGGAAAAGCTGTTCTATTTATATTGTATTTTATGCTTCTGGCGTTGACTACTTAGGCCCTAACTATTCGATCTTGTGGAACAACGCCCTAGACTGAAGCCTAGGTTGCCTGGAACGTAGAAATGACCATCACTTTCACAGGGGTTGCAATTATTCCTGTTATAGGATGGAAAGACTGTCGTATTTTTATTGTATTTTATTCTCCTGGTGTTGACTCCTTAGGCCCTAACTATTCGATCTTGTGGAACAACGCCATAGAGTGAAGCCTAGGTTGCCCGGAACGTAGAAATGACCATTACTTTCACACTGTTTGCAATTATTCCTTTTATACGATGGAACAGCTGTTGTATTTATATCGTATTTTATGCTTCTGGCGTTGACTTCTAAGGTCCTAACTATTCGATCTGGTGGAGCAACGCCCTAGAGTGAAGCCTAGGTTGCTCGGAATGTAGAAATGACCATAAGTTGCATACTGGTTGCAATTATTCGTTTTATACGATGGAAAAACTGTTGTATTTATATTGTGTTTTATGCTTCTGGCGTTGACTTCTCCGGCCCTAATTATTCGATCTGGTGGAACAACGCCGTAGAGTGAAGCCTAGGTTGCCCGAACGTAGAAATGACCATTATTTTCACACTGTTTGCAATTATTCCTTTTATACGATGGAACAGCTGTTGTATTTATATCGTATTTTATGCTTCTGGCGTTGACTTCTAAGGTCCTAACTATTCGATCTGGTGGAGCAACGCCCTAGAGTAAAGCCCAGGTTGCGCGGAACGTAGAAATGACCATAACTTTCACACTGGTAGCAATTATTCGTTTTATACATTGGAAAAACTGTTCTATTTATATTGTATTTTATGCTTCTGGCGTTGACTACTTAGGCCCTAACTATTCGATCTTGTGGAACATCGCCCTAGAGTGAAGGCTAGGTTGCCCGGAACGTAGAAATGACCATTACTTTCACACTGTTTGCAATTATTCCTTTTATACGATGGAACAGCTGTTGTATTTATATCGTATTTTATGCTTCTGGCGTTGACTTCTAAGGTCCTAACTATTCGATCTGGTGGAGCAACGCCCTAGAGTGAAGCCTAGGTTGCTCGGAATGTAGAAATGACCATAAATTGCATACTGGTTGCAATTATTCGTTTTATACGATGGAAAAACTGTTGCATCTTTATCGTATTTTATGCTTCTGGCGTTGAATTCTTAGGCCGTAACTATCCGATCTGGTGGAGCAACGCCCTGGAGTTAAACCTGGGTTGCCCGGAACGTAGAAATGACCACTACTATCACACTGGTTGCAAATTATTCCTGCTATACGATGGAAAAACTGTTGTATTTTTATTGCATTTTATGCGTCTGGCGTTCACTTCTTAGGCCCTAACTATTCGATCTGGTGGAACAACGCCCTAGGGTGAAGCCTAGGTTGCCCGGAAAGTAGAAATGACCATAACTTTCACACTGGTAGCAATTATTCGTTTTATACGATGGAAAAACTGTTGTATTTATTTTGTATTTTATGCTTCGGGCGTTGACTTCTAAGGCCCTAACTATTCGATCTGGTAGAGCAACGCCCTAGAGTGAGGCCTAGGTTGCCCGGTACATAGAAATGACCATAAGTTTCATACTGGTTGCAATTATTCGTTTTATACGATGGAAAAACTGTTGTATTTATATTGTGTTTTATGCTTCTGGCGTTGACTTCTCCGGCCCTAATTATTCGATCTGGTGGAACAACGCCGTAGAGTGAAGCCTAGGTTGCCCGAACGTAGAAATGACCATTATTTTCACACTGTTTGCAATTATTCCTTTTATACGATGGAACAGCTGTTGTATTTATATCGTATTTTATGCTTCTGGCGTTGACTTCTAAGGTCCTAACTATTCGATCTGGTGGAGCAACGCCCTAGAGTAAAGCCCAGGTTGCGCGGAACGTAGAAATGACCATAACTTTCACACTGGTAGCAATTATTCGTTTTATACATTGGAAAAACTGTTCTATTTATATTGTATTTTATGCTTCTGGCGTTGACTACTTAGGCCCTAGCTATTCGATCTTGTGGGACAACGCCCTAGGGTGAAGCCTAGGTTGCCCGGAATGTAGAAATGACCATAACTTTCACACTGTTTGCAATTATTCCATTTATACGATGGAAAAGCTGTTGTATTTATATCGTATTTTATGGTTCTGGCGTTGACGTCTTAGGCCCTAGCTATTCGATCTGGTGGAACAACGCCGTAGAGTGAAGCCTAGGTTGCTCGGAAAGGAGAAATGACCATCAGTTTCATACTGGTTGCAATTATTCGTTTTATACGATGTAAGAACTGTTGTTATTATATTGTATTTTATGCTTCTGGCTTTGACTTCTCGGTCCCTAATTATTCGATCTGGTGGAACAACGCCGTAGAGTGAAGCCTAGGTTGCCCGAACGTATAAATGACCATTACTTTCACACTGTTTGATATTATTCGTTTTATACGATGGAAAAACTGTTATATTTATATTGTATTTTTTGCTTCTGGCGTTGACTTCTTAGGCCCTAACTATTCGATCTTGTGGAACAACACCCTAGAGTGAAGCCTAGGTTGCCCGGAACGTAGAAATGACCATAACTTTCACACTGATTGCAATTATTTGTTATATACGATGGAAAAGCTGTTGTATTTATATCGTATTTTATGCTTCTGGCGTTGACTTCTCCGGCCCTAATTATTCGATCTGGTGGAACAACACCGTAGAGTGAAGCCTAGGTTGCCCGAACGTAGAAATGACCATTACTTTCACACTGTTTGCAATTATTCCTTTTATACGATGGAAAAGCTGTTGTATTTATGTCGTATTTTATGCTTCTGGCGCTGACTTCTAAGGACCTAACTATTCGATCTGGTGGAGCAACGCCCTAGAGTGAAGCCTAGGTTGCTCGGAATGTAGAAGTGACCATAACATTCACACTGATTGCAATTATTCGTTTTATACGATCGAAAAAAAGTTGCATCTTCATCGTATTTTATGCTTCTGGCGTTGACTTCTTAGGCCGTAACTATTCGATCTGGTGGAGCAACGCCCTGGAGTGAAACCTGGGTTGCCCGGAACGTAGAAATGACCACTACTATCACACTGGTTGCAAATTATTCCTGCTATACGATGGAAAAACTGTTGTATTTTTATTGCATTTTATGCTTCTGGTGTTCACTTCTTAAGCCCTAACTATTCGATCTGGTGGGACACCGGCCTAGGGTGAAGCCTAGGTTGCCTGGAACGTAGAAATGACCATAAGTTGCATACTGGTTGCAATTATTCGTTTTATACGATGGAAAAACTGTTGTATTTATATTGTATTTTATGCTTCTGGGGTTGACTTCTAAGGCCCTAAATATTCGATCTGGTGGAGCAATGCCTCAGAATTAAGTCTAGGATGCCCGAAACGCCGAAATGATCATTACTTTCACGCTTGTTGCTATTATTCCTGTTATACGATGAAAAGACTGTTCTATTTATATTGTATTTTATGCTTCTGGCGTTGACTTCTCCGGCCCTAATTATTCGATCTGGTGGAACAACGCCGTAGAGTGAAGCCTAGGTTGCCCGAACGTAGAAATGACCATTATTTTCACACTGTTTGCAATTATTCCTTTTATACGATGGAACAGCTGTTGTATTTATATCGTATTTTATGCTTCTGGCGTTGACTTCTAAGGTCCTAACTATTCGATCTGGTGGAGCAACGCCCTAGAGTAAAGCCCAGGTTGCGCGGAACGTAGAAATGACCATAACTTTCACACTGGTAGCAATTATTCGTTTTATACATTGGAAAAACTGTTCTATTTATATTGTATTTTATGCTTCTGGCGTTGACTACTTAGGCCCTAGCTATTCGATCTTGTGGGACAACGCCCTAGGGTGAAGCCTAGGTTGCCCGGAATGTAGAAATGACCATAACTTTCACACTGTTTGCAATTATTCCATTTATACGATGGAAAAGCTGTTGTATTTATATCGTATTTTATGGTTCTGGCGTTGACGTCTTAGGCCCTAGCTATTCGATCTGGTGGAACAACGCCGTAGAGTGAAGCCTAGGTTGCTCGGAAAGGAGAAATGACCATAAGTTTCATACTGGTTGCAATTATTCGTTTTATACGATGGAAAAACTGTTGTTATTATATTGTATTTTATGCTTCTGGCGTTGACTTCTCGGGCCCTAATTATTCGATCTGGTGGATCAACGCCGTAGAGTGAAGCCTAGGTTGCCCGAACGTAGAAATGACCATTACTTTCACACTGTTTGATATTATTCGTCTTATACGATGGAAAAACTGTTATATTTATATTGTATTTTTTGCTTCTGGCGTTGACTTCTTAGGCCCTAACTATTCGATCTTGTGGAACAACGCCCTAGAGTGAAGCCTAGGTTGCCCGGAACGTAGAAATGACCATAACTTTCACACTGATTGCAATTATTTGTTATATACGATGGAAAAGCTGTTGTATTTATATCGTATTTTATGCTTCTGGCGTTGACTTCTCCGGCAGTAATTATTCGATCTGGTGGAACAACGCCCTAGAGTGAAGCCTAGGTTGCCCGGAACATAGAAATGACCATAACTTTCACACTGATTGCAATTATTTGTTATATACGATGGAAAAACTGTTGTATTTTTATTGCATTTTATGCTTCTGGCGTTCACTTCTTCGGCCCTAACTATTCGATTTGGTGGAACAACGGCCTAGGGTGAAGCCTAGGTTGCCCGGAACGTAGAAATGACCATTACTTTCACACTGTTTGCAATTATTCCTTTTATACGATGGAACAGCTGTTGTATTTATATCGTATTTTATGCTTCTGGCGCAGACTTCTAAGGTCCTAACTATTCGATCTGGTGGAGCAACGCCCTAGAGTGAAGCCTAGGTTGCCCGGAACGTAGATATGACCATAACCTTCACACAGGTTGCAATTATTCGTTTTATACGGTGTAAAGGCTGTTGTATTTATTTTGTATTTTATTCTTTTGGTGTTGACTTCTTAGGCCCTAACTATTCGATCTGGTGGAACAACGCCGTAGAGTGAAGCCTAGGTTGCCCGGAACGTAGAAATGACCATTACTTTCACACTGTTTGCAATTATTCCTTTCATACGTTGGAAAAGCTGTTGTATTTATATCGTATTTTATGCTTCTGGCGTTGACTTCTTAGGCCCTAACTATTCGATCTGGTGTAACAACGCCGTAGAGTGAAGCCTAGGTTGCCCGGAACGTAGAAATGACCGTTACTTTCACACTGTTTGCAATTATTCGTTTTATACGATGGAAAAACTGTTGTATTTTTATTGCATTTTATGCGTCTGGCGTTCACTTCTTAGGCCCTAAGTATTGGATCTGGTGGAACAACGCCCTAGGGTCAAGCCTAGGTTGCCCGGAACGTAGAAATGACCATAGCTTTTACACTGGTAGCAATTATTCGTTTTATACAATGGAAAAACCGTTCTATTTATTTTGTATTTTATGCTTCGGGCGTTGACTTCTAAGGCCCTAACTATTCAATCTGTTGGAGCAAAGCCCTAGGGTGAAGCCCAGGTTGCCCGGAACGTAGAAATGACCATTACTTTCACACTGTTTGCAATTATTCCTTTTATACGATGGAAAAGCTGTTGTATTTATATTGTATTTTATGCTTCTGGCGTTGTCTTCTTAGGCCCTAACTATTCGATCTGGTGGAACAACGCCGTAGAGTGAAGCCTAGTTTGCCCGGAACGTAGAAATGCCCATAACTTTCACACTGATTGCAATTATTTGTTATATACGATGGAAAAGCTGTTGTATTTATATCGTATTTTATGCTTCTGGCGCTGACTTCTAAGGTCCTAACTATTCGATCTGGTGGAGCAACGCCCTAGAGTGAAGCCTAGGTTGCTCGGAATGTAGAAATGTCCATAAGTTGCATACTGGTTGCAATTATTCGTTTTATACGATGGAAAAACTGTTGCATCTTTATCGTATTTTATGCTTCTGGCGTTGACTTCTTAGGCCGGAACTATCCGATCTGGTGGTGCAACGCCGTGGAGTTAAACCTGGGTTGCCCGGAACGTAGAAATGACCACTACTTTCACACTGTTTGCAATTATTCGTTTTATACGGTGTAAAGGCTGTTGTATTTATTTTGTATTTTATTCTTCTGGTGTTGACTTCTTAGGCCCTAACTATTCGATCTGGTGGAACAACGCCGTAGAGTGAAGCCTAGGTTGCCCGGAACGTAGAAATGACCATTACTTTCACACTGTTTGCAATTATTCCTTTCATACGATGGAAAAGCTGTTGTATTTATATCGTATTTTATGCTTCTGGCGTTGACTTCTTAGGCCCTAACTATTCGATCTGGTGGAACAACGCCGTAGAGTGAAGCCTAGGTTGCCCGGAACGTAGAAATGACCATTACTTTCACACTGTTTGCAATTATTCGTTTTATACGATGGAAAAACTGTTGTATTTTTATTGCATTTTATGCGTCTGGCGTTCACTTCTTAGGCCCTAACTATTGGATCTGGTGGAACAACGCCCTAGGGTCAAGCCTAGGTTGCCCGGAACGTAGAAATGACCATAACTTTCACACTGATTGCAATTATTTGTTATATACGATGGAAAAGCTGTTGTATTTATATCGTATTTTAGGCTTCTGGCGTTGACTTCTAAGGACCTAACTATTCGATCTGGTGGAGCAACGCCCTAGAGTGAAGCCTAGGTTGCTCGGAATGTAGAAATGACCATAACTTTCACACTGATTGCAATTATTTGTTATATACGATGGAAAAGCTGTTGTATTTATATCGTATTTTATGCTTCTGGCGTTGACTTCTTAGGCCCTAACTATTCCATCTGGTGGAACATCGCCCTAGAGTAAAGCCCAGGTTGCGCGGAACGTAGAAATGACCATAACTTTCACACTGGTAGCAATTATTCGTTTTATACATTGGAAAAACTGTTCTATTTATATTGTATTTTATGCTTCTGGCGTTGACTACTTAGGCCCTAACTATTCGATCTTGTGGAACATCGCCCTAGAGTGAAGGCTAGGTTGCCCGGAACGTAGAAATGACCATTACTTTCACACTGTTTGCAATTATTCCTTTTATACGATGGAACAGCTGTTGTATTTATATCGTATTTTATGCTTCTGGCGTTGACTTCTAAGGTCCTAACTATTCGATCTGGTGGAGCAACGCCCTAGAGTGAAGCCTAGGTTGCTCGGAATGTAGAAATGACCATAAGTTGCATACTGGTTGCAATTATTCGTTTTATACGATGGAAAAACTGTTGCATCCTTATCGTATTTTATGCTTCTGGCGTTGAATTCTTAGGCCGTAACTATCCGATCTGGTGGAGCAACGCCCTGGAGTTAAACCTGGGTTGCCCGGAACGTAGAAATGACCACTACTATCACACTGGTTGCAAATTATTCCTGCTATACGATGGAAAAACTGTTGTATTTTTATTGCATTTTATGCGTCTGGCGTTCACTTCTTAGGCCCTAACTATTCGATCTGGTGGAACAACGCCCTAGGGTGAAGCCTAGGTTGCCCGGAACGTAGAAATGACCATAGCTTTTACACTCGTAGCAATTATTCGTTTTATACAATGGAAAAACCGTTCTATTTATTTTGTATTTTATGCTTCGGGCGTTGACTTCTAAGGCCCTAACTATTCAATCTGTTGGAGCAAAGCCCTAGGGTGAAGCCTAGGTTGTTCGGAAAGTAGAAATGACCATAAGTTTCATACTGGTTGTAATTATTCGTTTTATACGATAGAAAAACTGTTGTATTTATATTGTATTTTATGCTTCTGGCGTTGACTTCTCAGGCCCTAATTATTCGATCTGGTGGAGCAATGCCTCAGAGTAAAGTCTAGGTTGCCCGTAACGCCGAAATGATCATTACTTTCACGCTTGTTGCAATTATTCCTGTTATGCGATGAAAAGACTGTTGTATTTTTATTGTATTTTATGCTTCAGGCGTGGACTTCTGAGGCCGTAGCTATTCGATGTGGTGGAAGAACGCCATACAGTGAAGCCTAGGTTGCCCGGATCGTAGAAATGACCACTACTTTCACACTGTTTGCAATTATTCATTTAATACGATGGAAATGCTGTTGTATTTATATCGTATTTTATGCTTCGGGCGTTGACTTCTTAGGCCCTAACTATTCGATCTGGTGGAGCAACGCCCTAGAGTGAAGCCTAGGTTGCTCGGAATGTAGAAATGACCATAGCATTCACACTGATTGCAATTATTCTTTTTATACGATGGAAATACTGTTGCATCTTTACCGTATTTTGTGCTTCTGGCGCTGACTTCTAAGGACCTAACTATTCGATCTGGTGAAGCAACGCCCTAGAGTGAAGCCTAGGTTGCCCGGAACGTAGATATGACCATAACCTTCACACAGGTTGCAATTATTCGTTTTATACGGTGTAAAGGCTGTTGTATTTATTTTGTATTTTATTCTTCTGGTGTTGACTTCTTAGGACCTAACTATTCGATCTGGTGGAACAACGCCGTAGAGTGAAGCCTAGGTTGCCCGAACGTAGAAATGACCATTACTTTCACACTGTTTGCAATTATTCCTTTTATACGATGGAAAAGCTGTTGTATTTATATCGTATTTTATGCTTCTGGCGTTGACTTCTAAGGACCTAACTATTCGATCTGGTGGAGCAACGCCCTAGAGTGAAGCCTAGGTTGCTCGTAATGTAGAAATGACCATAACTTTCACACTGATTGCAATTATTCTTTTTATACGATGGAAAAACTGTTGCATCTTTATCGTATTTTGAGTTTCTGGCGTTGACTTCTTAGGCCGTAACTATTCGATCTGGTGGAGCACCGCCCTGGAGTGAAGCCTAGGTTGCCCGGAACGTAGAAATGACCACTACTATCACACTGGTTGCAAATTATTCCTGCTATACGATGGAAAACCTGTTGTATCTTTATTGCATTTTATGCTTCGGGCATTGACTTCTAAGGCCCTAACTATTCAATCTGTTGGAGCTACGCTCTATGGTGAAGCCTAGGTTGCCCGGAACGTAGACATGACCATAACTTTCACACTGGTTGCAATTATTCGTTTTATACGATGGAAAAGCTGTTGTATTTATATCGTATTTTATGCTTCTGGCGTTGACTTCTTAGGCCCAAACTATTCCATCTGGTGGAACGACGCCCTAGGGTGAAGTCTAGGTTGCCCGGAAAGTAGAAATGACCATAACTTTCACACTGGTAGCAATTATTCGTTTTATCCGATGGAAAAACTGTTCTATTTATTTTGTATTTTATTCTTCGGGCGTTGACTTCTAAGGCCCTAACTATTCGATCTGGTAGAGCAACGCCCTAGAGTGAAGCCTAGGTTGCCCGGTACGTAGAAATGACCATAAGTTTCATACTGGTTGCAATTATTCGTTTTATACGATGGAAAAACTGTTGTATTTATATTGTATTTTATGCTTCTGGCGTTGACTTCTCCGGCCCTAATTATTCGATCTGGTGGAACAACGCCGTAGAGTGAAGCCTAGGTTGCCCGAACGTAGAAATGACCATTACTTTCACACTGTTTGCAATTATTCCTTTTATACGATGGAAAAGCTGTTGTATTTATATCGTATTTTATGCTTCTGGCGTTGACTTCTAAGGACCTAACTATTCGATCTGGTGGAGCAACGCCCTAGAGTGAAGCCTAGGTTGCTCGTAATGTAGAAATGACCATAACTTTCACACTGATTGCAATTATTCTTTTTATACGATGGAAAAACTGTTGCATCTTTATCGTATTTTGAGTTTCTGGCGTTGACTTCTTAGGCCGTAACTATTCGATCTGGTGGAGCACCGCCCTGGAGTGAAGCCTAGGTTGCCCGGAACGTAGAAATGACCACTACTATCACACTGGTTGCAAATTATTCCTGCTATACGATGGAAAACCTGTTGTATCTTTATTGCATTTTATGCTTCGGGCATTGACTTCTAAGGCCCTAACTATTCAATCTGTTGGAGCTACGCTCTATGGTGAAGCCTAGGTTGCCCGGAACGTAGACATGACCATAACTTTCACACTGGTTGCAATTATTCGTTTTATACGATGGAAAAGCTGTTGTATTTATATCGTATTTTATGCTTCTGGCGTTGACTTCTTAGGCCCAAACTATTCCATCTGGTGGAACGACGCCCTAGGGTGAAGTCTAGGTTGCCCGGAAAGTAGAAATGACCATAACTTTCACACTGGTAGCAATTATTCGTTTTATCCGATGGAAAAACTGTTCTATTTATTTTGTATTTTATTCTTCGGGCGTTGACTTCTAAGGCCCTAACTATTCGATCTGGTAGAGCAACGCCCTAGAGTGAAGCCTAGGTTGCCCGGTACGTAGAAATGACCATAAGTTTCATACTGGTTGCAATTATTCGTTTTATACGATGGAAAAACTGTTGTATTTATATTGTATTTTATGCTTCTGGCGTTGACTTCTCCGGCCCTAATTATTCGATCTGGTGGAACAACGCCGTAGAGTGAAGCCTTGGTTGCCCGAACGTAGAAATGACCATTATTTTCACACTGTTTGCAATTATTCCTTTTATACGATGGAACAGCTGTTGTATTTATATCGTATTTTATGCTTCTGGCGTTGACTTCTAAGGTCCTAACTATTCGATCTGGTGGAGCAACGCCCTAGAGTAAAGCCCAGGTTGCGCGGAACGTAGAAATGACCATAACTTTCACACTGGTAGCAATTATTCGTTTTATACATTGGAAAAACTGTTCTATTTATATTGTATTTTATGCTTCTGGCGTTGACTACTTAGGCCCTAACTATTCGATCTTGTGGGACAACGCCCTAGAGTGAAGCCTAGGTTGCCCGGAACGTAGAAATGACCATTACTTTCACACTGTTTGCAATTATTCCTTTTATACGATGGAACAGCTGTTGTATTTATATCGTATTTTATGCTTCGGGCGTAGACTTCTTAGGCCCTATCATTTCGATCTGGTGGAGCAACGCCCGACAGTGAAGCCTAGGTTGACCGGAACGTAGAAATGACCATTACTTTCACACTGTTTGCAATTATTCCTTTTATACGATGGAAATGCTGTTGTATTTATATCGTATTTTATGCTTCGGGCGTAGACTTCTTAGGCCCTATCATTTCGATCTGGTGGAGCAACGCCCGACAGTGAAGCCTAGGTTGCCCGGAACGTAGATATGACCATAACCTTCACACAGGTTGCAATTATTCGTTTTATACGGTGTAAAGGCTGTTGTATTTATTTTGTATTTTATTCTTCTGGTGTTGACTTCTTAGGCCCTAACTATTCGATCTGGTGGAACAACGCCGTAGAGTGAAGCCTAGGTTGCCCGGAACGTAGAAATGACCATTACTTTCACACGGTTTGCAATTATTCCTTTCATACGATTGAAAAACTGTTGCATCTTCATCGTATTTTATGCTTCTGGCGTTGACTTCTTAGGCCGTATCTATTCGATCTGGTGGAGCAACGCCCTGGAGTGAAACCTGGGTTGCCCGGAACGTAGAAATGACCACTACTATCACACTGGTTGCAAATTATTCCTGCTATACGATGGAAAAACTGTTGTATTTTTATTGCATTTTATGCTTCTGGCGTTCACTTCTTCGGCCCTAACTATTCGATTTGGTGGAACAACGGCCTAGGGTGAAGCCTAGGTTGCCCGGAACGTAGAAATGACCATTACTTTCACACTGTTTGCAATTATTCCTTTTATACGATGGAACAGCTGTTGTATTTATATCGTATTTTATGCTTCTGGCGCTGACTTCTAAGGTCCTAACTATTCGATCTGGTGGAGCAACGCCCTAGAGTGAAGCCTAGGTTGCTCGGAATGTAGAAATGTCCATAAGTTGCATACTGGTTGCAATTATTCGTTTTATACGATGGAAAAACTGTTGCATCTTTATCGTATTTTATGCTTCTGGCGTTGACTTCTTAGGCCGGAACTATCCGATCTGGTGGTGCAACGCCCTGGAGTTAAACCTGGGTTGCCCGGAACGTAGAAATGACCACTACTTTCACACTGTTTGCAATTATTCGTTTTATACGGTGTAAAGGCTGTTGTATTTATTTTGTATTTTATTCATCTGGTGTTGACTTCTTAGGCCCTAACTATTCGATCTGGTGGAACAACGCCGTAGAGTGAAGCCTAGGTTGCCCGGAACGTAGAAATGACCATTACTTTCACACTGTTTGCAATTATTCCTTTCATACGATGGAAAAGCTGTTGTATTTATATCGTATTTTATGCTTCTGGCGTTGACTTCTTAGGCCCTAACTATTCGATCTGGTGGAACAACGCCGTAGAGTGAAGCCTAGGTTGCCCGGAACGTAGAAATGACCATTACTTTCACACTGTTTGCAATTATTCGTTTTATACGATGGAAAAACTGTTGTATTTTTATTGCATTTTATGCGTCTGGCGTTCACTTCTTAGGCCCTAACTATTGGATCTGGTGGAACAACGCCCTAGGGTCAAGCCTAGGTTGCCCGGAACGTAGAAATGACCATAGCTTTTACACTCGTTGCAATTATTCGTTTTATACAATGGAAAAACCGTTCTATTTATTTTGTATTTTATGCTTCGGGCGTTGACTTCTAAGGCCCTAACTATTCAATCTGTTGGAGCAAAGCCCTAGGGTGAAGCCTAGGTTGTTCGGAAAGTAGAAATGACCATAAGTTTCATACTGGTTGTAATTATTCGTTTTATACGATAGAAAAACTGTTGGATTTATATTGTATTTTATTCTTCTGGTGTTGACTTCTTAGGACCTAACCATTCGATCTGGTGGAACAACGCCGTAGAGTGAAGCCTAGGTTGCCCGAACGTAGAAATGATCATTACTTTCACGCTTGTTGCAATTATTCCTGTTATGCGATGAAAAGACTGTTGTATTTTTATTGTATTTTATGCTTCAGGCGTGGACTTCTGAGGCCGTAGCTATTCGATGTGGTGGAAGAACGCCATACAGTGAAGCCTAGGTTGCCCGGATCGTAGAAATGACCACTACTTTCACACTGTTTGCAATTATTCATTTAATACGATGGAAATGCTGTTGTATTTATATCGTATTTTATGCTTCGGGCGTTGACTTCTTAGGCCCTAACATTTCGATCTGGTGGAGCAACTCCCGACAGTGAAGCCTAGGTTGCCCGGAACGTAGATATGACCATAACCTTCACACAGGTTGCAATTATTCGTTTTATACGGTGTAAAGGCTGTTGTATTTATTTTGTATTTTATTCTTCTGGTGTTGACTTCTTAGGACCTAACTATTCGATCTGGTGGAACAACGCCGTAGCGTGAAGCCTAGGTTGCACGAACGTAGAAATGACCATTACTTTCACACTGGTAGCAATTATTCGTTTTATACGATGGAAAAACTGTTGTATTTATTTTGTATTTTATGCTTCGGGCGTTGACTTCTAAGGCCCTAACTATTCGATCTGGTAGAGCAACGCCCTAGAGTGAAGCCTAGGTTGCCCGATACGTAGAAATGACCATAAGTTTCATACTGGTTGCAATTATTCGTTTTATACGATGGAAAAACTGTTGTATTTATATTGTATTTTATGCTTCTGGGGTTGACTTCTAAGGCCCTAAATATTCGATCTGGTGGAGCAATGCCTCAGAATTAAGTCTAGGTTGCCCGTTACGCCGAAATGATCATTACTTTCACGCTTGTTGCTATTATTCCTGTTATGCGATGAAAAGACTGTTGTATTTTTATTGTATTTTATGCTTCAGGCGTGGACTTCTGAGGCCGTAGCTATTCGATGTGGTGGAAGAACGCCATACAGTGAAGCCTAGGTTGCCCGGATCGTAGAAATGACCACTACTTTCACACTGTTTGCAATTATTCATTTAATACGATGGAAATGCTGTTGTATTTATATCGTATTTTATGATTCGGGCGTTGACTTCTTAGGCCCTACCATTTCGATCTGGTGGAGCAACTCCCGACAGTGAAGCCTAGGTTGCCCGGAACGTAGATATGACCATAACCTTCACACAGGTTGCAATTATTCGTTTTATACGGTGTAAAGGCTGTTGTATTTATTTTGTATTTTATTCTTCTGGTGTTGACTTCTTAGGACCTAACTATTCGATCTGGTGGAACAACGCCGTAGCGTGAAGCCTAGGTTGCCCGAACGTAGAAATGACCATTACTTTCACACTGTTTGCAATTATTCCTTTTATACGATGGAAAAGCTGTTGTATTTATATCGTATTTTATGCTTCTGGCGTTGACTTCTAAGGACCTAACTATTCGATCTGGTGGAGCAACGCCCTAGAGTGAAGCCTAGGTTGCTCGGAATGTAGAAATGACCATAACTTTCACACTGATTGCAATTATTCTTTTTATACGATGGAAAAACTGTTGCATCTTTATCGTATTTTGTGTTTCTGGCGTTGACTTCTTAGGCCGTAACTATTCGATCTGGTGGAGCACCGCCCTGGAGTGAAGCCTAGGTTGCCCGGAACGTAGAAATGACCACTACTATCACACTGGTTGCAAATTATTCCTGCTATACGATGGAAAACCTGTTGTATCTTTATTGCATTTTATGCTTCGGGCATTGACTTCTAAGGCCCTAACTATTCAATCTGTTGGAGCAACGCTCTATGGTGAAGCCTAGGTTGCCCGAACGTAGAAATGACCATTATTTTCACACTGTTTGCAATCATTCCTTTTATACGATGGAACAGCTGTTGTATTTATATCGTATTTTATGCTTCTGGCGTTGACTTCTAAGGTCCTAACTATTCGATCTGGTGGAGCAACGCCCTAGAGTAAAGCCCAGGTTGCGCGGAACGTAGAAATGACCATAACTTTCACACTGGTTGCAATTATTCGTTTTATACATTGGAAAAACTGTTCTATTTATATTGTATTTTATGCTTCTGGCGTTGACTACTTAGGCCCTAACTATTCGATCTTGTGGGACAACGCCCTAGAGTGAAGCCTAGGTTGCCCGGAACGTAGAAATGACCATTACTGTCACACTGTTTGCAATTATTCCTTTTATACGATGGAACAGCTGTTGTATTTATATCGTATTTTATGCTTCTGGCGTTGACTTCTAAGGCCCTAACTATTCGATGTGGTGGAGCAACGCCGTAGAGTGAAGCCTAGGTTGCCCGGAACGTAGAAATGACCATTACTTTCACACTGTTTGCAATTATTCGTTTTATACGATGGAAAAACTGTTGTATTTTTATTGCATTTTATGCGTCTGGCGTTCACTTCTTAGGCCCTAACTATTGGATCTGGTGGAACAACGCCCTAGGGTCAAGCCTAGGTTGCCCGGAACGTAGAAATGACCATAACTTTCACACTGATTGCAATTATTTGTTATATACGATGGAAAAGCTGTTGTATTTATATCGTATTTTATGCTTCTGGCGTTGACTTCTAAGGACCTAACTATTCGATCTGGTGGAGCAACGCCCTAGAGTGAAGCCTAGGTTGCTCGGAATGTAGAAATGACCATAACTTTCACACTGATTGCAATTATTTGTTATATACGATGGAAAAGCTGTTGTATTTATATCGTATTTTATGCTTCTGGCGTTGACTTCTTAGGCCCTAACTATTCCATCTGGTGGAACATCGCCCTAGAGTAAAGCCCAGGTTGCGCGGAACGTAGAAATGACCATAACTTTCACACTGGTAGCAATTATTCGTTTTATACATTGGAAAAACTGTTCTATTTATATTGTATTTTATGCTTCTGGCGTTGACTACTTAGGCCCTAACTATTCGATCTTGTGGAACAACGCCCTAGAGTGAAGGCTAGGTTGCCCGGAACGTAGAAATGACCATTACTTTCACACTGTTTGCAATTATTCCTTTTATACGATGGAACAGCTGTTGTATTTATATCGTATTTTATGCTTCTGGCGTTGACTTCTAAGGTCCTAACTATTCGATCTGGTGGAGCAACGCCCTAGAGTGAAGCCTAGGTTGCTCGGAATGTAGAAATGACCATAAGTTGCATACTGGTTGCAATTATTCGTTTTATACGATGGAAAAACTGTTGCATCTTTATCGTATTTTATGCTTCTGGCGTTGAATTCTTAGGCCGTAACTATCCGATCTGGTGGAGCAACGCCCTGGAGTTAAACCTGGGTTGCCCGGAACGTAGAAATGACCACTAGTATCACACTGGTTGCAAATTATTCCTGCTATACGATGGAAAAACTGTTGTATTTTTATTGCATTTTATGCGTCTGGCGTTCACTTCTTAGGCCCTAACTATTCGATCTGGTGGAACAACGCCCTAGGGTGAAGCCTAGGTTGCCCGGAACGTAGAAATGACCATAGCTTTTACACTCGTAGCAATTATTCGTTTTATACAATGGAAAAACCGTTCTATTTATTTTGTATTTTATGCTTCGGGCGTTGACTTCTAAGGCCCTAACTATTCAATCTGTTGGAGCAAAGCCCTAGGGTGAAGCCTAGGTTGTTCGGAAAGTAGAAATGACCATAAGTTTCATACTGGTTGTAATTATTCGTTTTATACGATAGAAAAACTGTTGTATTTATATTGTATTTTATGCTTCTGGCGTTGACTTCTCAGGCCCTAATTATTCGATCTGGTGGAGCAATGCCTCAGAGTAAAGTCTTGGTTGCCCGTAACGCCGAAATGATCATTACTTTCACGCTTGTTGCAATTATTCCTGTTATGCGATGAAAAGACTGTTGTATTTATATCGTATTTTATGCTTCGGGCGTTGACTTCTTAGGTCCTAACTATTCGATCTGGTGGAGCAACGCCCTAGAGTGAAGCCTAGGTTGCTCGGAATGTAGAAATGACCATAACTTTCACACTGATTGCAATTATTCTTTTTATACGATGGAAAAACTGTTGCATCTTTATCGTATTTTGTGTTTCTGGCGTTGACTTCTTAGGCCGTAACTATTCGATCTGGTGGAGCACCGCCCTGGAGTGAAGCCTAGGTTGCCCGGAACGAAAAAATGACCACTACTATCACACTGGTTGCAAATTATTCCTGCTATACGATGGAAAACCTGTTGTATCTTTATTGCATTTTATGCTTCGGGCATTGACTTCTAAGGCCCTAACTATTCAATCTGTTGGAGCAACGCTCTATGGTGAAGCCTAGGTTGCCCGGAACGTAGACATGACTTTAACTTTCACACTGGTTGCAATTATTCGCTTTATACGATGGAAAAGCTGTTGTATTTATATCGTATTTTATGCTTCTGGCGTTGACTTCTTAGGCCCAAACTATTCCATCTGGTGGAACGACGACCTAGGGTGAAGTCTAGGTTGCCCGGAAAGTAGAAATGACCATAACTTTCACACTGGTAGCAATTATTCGTTTTATCCGATGGAAAAACTGTTCTATTTATTTTATATTTTATGCTTCGGGCGTTGACTTCTAAGGCCCTAACTATATGATCTGGTGGAGCAACGCCCTAGAGTGAAGCCTAGGTTGCCCGGTACGTAGAAATGACCATCACTATCAAACTGGTTGCAATTATTTGTTTTATACGATGGAAAAGCTGTTGTATTTATATCGTATTTTATGCTTCTGGCGTTGACTTCTTAGGCCCTAACTATTCCACCTGGTAGAGCAACGCCCTAGAGTGAAGCCTAGGTTGCCCGATACGTAGAAATGACCATAAGTTTCATACTGGTTGCAATTATTCGTTTTATACGATGGAAAAACTGTTGTATTTATATTGTATTTTATGCTTCTGGCGTTGACTTCTCCGGCCCCAATTATTCGATCTGGTGCAACAACGCCGTAGAGTGAAGCCTAGGTTGCCCGAACGTAGAAATGACCATTATTTTCACACTGTTTGCAATTATTCCTTTTATACGATGGAACAGCTGTTGTATTTATATCGTATTTTATGCTTCTGGCGTTGACTTCTAAGGTCCTAACTATTCGATCTGGTGGAGCAACGCCCTAGAGTAAAGCCCAGGTTGCGCGGAACGTAGAAATGACCATAACTTTCACACTGGTAGCAATTATTCGTTTTATACATTGGAAAAACTGTTCTATTTATATTGTATTTTATGCTTCTGGCGTTGACTACTTAGGCCCTAACTATTCGATCTTGTGGGACAACGCCCTAGAGTGAAGCCTAGGTTGCCCGGAACGTAGAAATGACCATTACTTTCACACTGTTTGCAATTATTCCTTTTATACGATGGAACAGCTGTTGTATTTATATCGTACTTTATGCTTCTGGCGTTGACTTCTAAGGTCCTAACTATTCGATCTGGTGGAGCAACGCCCTAGAGTAAAGCCTAGGTTGCTCGGAATGTAGAAATGACCATAAGTTGCATACTGGTTGCAATTATTCGTTTTATACGATGGAAAAACTGTTGTATTTATATTGTATTTTATGCTTCTGGGGTTGACTTCTAAGGCCCTAAATATTCGATCTGGTGGAGCAATGCCTCAGAATTAAGTCTAGGTTGCCCGTAACGCCGAAATGATCATTACTTTCACGCTTGTTGCTATTATTCCTGTTATGCGATGAAAAGACTGTTGTATTTTTATTGTATTTTATGCTTCAGGCGTGGACTTCTGAGGCCGTAGCTATTCGATGTGGTGGAAGAACGCCATACAGTGAAGCCTAGGTTGCCCGGATCGTAGAAATGACCATAACTTTCACACTGATTGCAATTATTCTTTTTATACGATGGAAAAACTGTTGCATCTTTATCGTATTTTGTGTTTATGGCGTTGACTTCTTAGGCCGTAACTATTCGATCTGGTGGAGCACCGCCCTGGAGTGAAGCCTAGGTTGCCCGGAACGTAGAAATGACCACTACTATCACACTGGTTGCAAATTATTCCTGCTATACGATGGAAAACCTGTTGTATCTTTATTGCATTTTATGCTTCGGGCATTGACTTCTAAGGACCTAACTATTCAATCTGTTGGAGCAACGCTCTATGGTGAAGCCTAGGTTGCCCGGAACGTAGACATGACCATAACTTTCACACTGGTTGCAATTATTCGTTTTATACGATGGAAAAGCTGTTGTATTTATATCGTATTTTATGCTTCTGGCGTTGACTTCTTAGGCCCAAACTATTCCATCTGGTGGAACAACGCCCTAGGGTAAAGCCTAGGTTGCCCGGAAAGTAGAAATGACCATAACTTTCACACAGGTAGCAATTATTCGTTTTATACGATGGAAAAACTGTTGTATTTATTTTGTATTTTATGCTTCGGGCGTTGACTTCTAAGGCCCTAACTATTCGATCTGGTAGAGCAACGCCCTAGAGTGAGGCCTAGGTTGCCCGGTACATAGAAATGACCATAAGTTTCATACTGGTTGCAATTATTCGTTTTATACGATGGAAAAACTGTTGTATTTATATTGTATTTTATGCTTCTGGCGTTGACTTCTCCGGCCCTAATTATTCGATCAGGTGGAACAACGCCGTAGAGTGAAGCCTAGGTTGCCCGAACGTAGAAATGACCATTATTTTCACACTGTTTGCAATTATTCCTTTTATACGATGGAACAGCTGTTGTATTTATATCGTATTTTATGCTTCTGGCGTTGACTTCTTAGGTCCTAACTATTCGATCTGGTGGAACAACGCCCTAGAGTAAAGCCCAGGTTGCGCGGAACGTAGAAGTGACCATAACTTTCACACTGGTAGCAATTATTCGTTTTATACATTGGAAAAACTGTTCTATTTATATTGTATTTTATGCTTCTGGCGTTGACTACTTAGGCCCTAACTATTCGATCTTGTGGGACAACGCCCTAGAGTGAAGCCTAGGTTGCCCGGAACGTAGAAATGACCATTACTTTCACACTGTTTGCAATTATTCCTTTTATACGATGGAACAGCTGTTGTATTTATATCGTATTTTATGCTTCTGGCGTTGACTTCTAAGGTCCTAACTATTCGATCTGGTGGAGCAACGCCCTAGAGTAAAGCCTAGGTTGCTCGGAATGTAGAAATGACCATAAGTTGCATACTGGTTCGAATTATTCGTTTTATACGATGGAAAAACTGTTTTATTTATATTGTATTTTATGCTTCTGGGGTTGACTTCTAAGGCCCTAAGTATTCGATCTGGTGGAGCAATGCCTCAGAATTAAGTCTAGGTTGCCCGTAACGCCGAAATGATCATTACTTTCACGCTTGTTGCAATTATTCCTGTTATGCGATGAAAAGACTGTTGTATTTTTATTGTATTTTATGCTTCAGGCGTGGACTTCTGAGGCCGTAGCTATTCGATGTGGTGGAAGAACGCCATACAGTGAAGCCTAGGTTGCCCGGATCGTAGAAATGACCACTACTTTCACACTGTTTGCAATTATTCATTTAATACGATGGAAATGCTGTTGTATTTATATCGTATTTTATGCTTCGGGCGTTGACTTCTTAGGTCCTAACTATTCGATCTGGTGGAGCAACGCCCTAGAGTGAAGCCTAGGTTGCTCGGAATGTAGAAATGACCATAACTTTCACACTGATTGCAATTATTCTTTTTATACGATGGAAAAACTGTTGCATCTTTATCGTATTTTGTGTTTCTGGCGTTGACTTCTTAGGCCGTAACTATTCGATCTGGTGGAGCACCGCCCTGGAGTGAAGCCTAGGTTGCCCGGAACGAAGAAATGACCACTACTATCACACTGGTTGCAAATTATTCCTGCTATACGATGGAAAACCTGTTGTATCTTTATTGCATTTTATGCTTCGGGCATTGACTTCTAAGGCCCTAACTATTCAATCTGTTGGAGCAACGCTCTATGGTGAAGCCTAGGTTGCCCGGAACGTAGACATGACTTTAACTTTCACACTGGTTGCAATTATTCGCTTTATACGATGGAAAAGCTGTTGTATTTATATCGTATTTTATGCTTCTGGCGTTGACTTCTTAGGCCCAAACTATTCCATCTGGTGGAACGACGCCCTAGGGTGAAGTCTAGGTTGCCCGGAAAGTAGAAATGACCATAACTTTCACACTGGTAGCAATTATCCGTTTTATCCGATGGAAAAACTGTTCTATTTATTTTATATTTTATGCTTCGGGCGTTGACTTCTAAGGCCCTAACTATATGATCTGGTGGAGCAACGCCCTAGAGTGAAGCCTAGGTTGCCCGGTACGTAGAAATGACCATCACTATCAAACTGGTTGCAATTATTTGTTTTATACGATGGAAAAGCTGTTGTATTTATATCGTATTTTATGCTTCTGGCGTTGACTTCTTAGGCCCTAACTATTCCATCTGGTGGAACAACGCCCTAGGGTGAAGCCTAGGTTGCCCGGAAAGTAGAAATGACCATAACTTTCACACTGGTAGCAATTATTCGTTTTATACGATGGAAAAACTGTTGTATTTATTTTGTATTTTATGCTTCGGGCGTTGACTTCTAAGGCCCTAACTATTCGATCTGGTAGAGCAACGCCCTAGAGTGAAGCCTAGGTTGCCCGATACGTAGAAATGACCATAAGTTTCATACTGGTTGCAATTATTCGTTTTATACGATGGAAAAACTGTTGTATTTATATTGTATTTTATGCTTCTGGCGTTGACTTCTCCGGCCCCAATTATTCGATCTGGTGCAACAACGCCGTAGAGTGAAGCCTAGGTTGCCCGAACGTAGAAATGACCATTATTTTCACACTGTTTGCAATTATTCCTTTTATACGATGGAACAGCTGTTGTATTTATATCGTATTTTATGCTTCTGGCGTTGACTTCTAAGGTCCTAACTATTCGATCTGGTGGAGCAACGCCCTAGAGTAAAGCCCAGGTTGCGCGGAACGTAGAAATGACCATAACTTTCACACTGGTAGCAATTATTCGTTTTATACATTGGAAAAACTGTTCTATTTATATTGTATTTTATGCTTCTGGCGTTGACTACTTAGGCCCTAACTATTCGATCTTGTGGGACAACGCCCTAGAGTGAAGCCTAGGTTGCCCGGAACGTAGAAATGACCATTACTTTCACACTGTTTGCAATTATTCCTTTTATACGATGGAACAGCTGTTGTATTTATATCGTACTTTATGCTTCTGGCGTTGACTTCTAAGGTCCTAACTATTCGATCTGGTGGAGCAACGCCCTAGAGTAAAGCCTAGGTTGCTCGGAATGTAGAAATGACCATAAGTTGCATACTGGTTGCAATTATTCGTTTTATACGATGGAAAAACTGTTGTATTTATATTGTATTTTATGCTTCTGGGGTTGACTTCTAAGGCCCTAAATATTCGATCTGGTGGAGCAATGCCTCAGAATTAAGTCTAGGTTGCCCGTAACGCCGAAATGATCATTACTTTCACGCTTGTTGCTATTATTCCTGTTATGCGATGAAAAGACTGTTGTATTTTTATTGTATTTTATGCTTCAGGCGTGGACTTCTGAGGCCGTAGCTATTCGATGTGGTGGAAGAACGCCATACAGTGAAGCCTAGGTTGCCCGGATCGTAGAAATGACCATAACTTTCACACTGATTGCAATTATTCTTTTTATACGATGGAAAAACTGTTGCATCTTTATCGTATTTTGTGTTTATGGCGTTGACTTCTTAGGCCGTAACTATTCGATCTGGTGGAGCACCGCCCTGGAGTGAAGCCTAGGTTGCCCGGAACGTAGAAATGACCACTACTATCACACTGGTTGCAAATTATTCCTGCTATACGATGGAAAACCTGTTGTATCTTTATTGCATTTTATGCTTCGGGCATTGACTTCTAAGGACCTAACTATTCAATCTGTTGGAGCAACGCTCTATGGTGAAGCCTAGGTTGCCCGGAACGTAGACATGACCATAACTTTCACACTGGTTGCAATTATTCGTTTTATACGATGGAAAAGCTGTTGTATTTATATCGTATTTTATGCTTCTGGCGTTGACTTCTTAGGCCCAAACTATTCCATCTGGTGGAACAACGCCCTAGGGTAAAGCCTAGGTTGCCCGGAAAGTAGAAATGACCATAACTTTCACACAGGTAGCAATTATTCGTTTTATACGATGGAAAAACTGTTGTATTTATTTTGTATTTTATGCTTCGGGCGTTGACTTCTAAGGCCCTAACTATTCGATCTGGTAGAGCAACGCCCTAGAGTGAGGCCTAGGTTGCCCGGTACATAGAAATGACCATAAGTTTCATACTGGTTGCAATTATTCGTTTTATACGATGGAAAAACTGTTGTATTTATATTGTATTTTATGCTTCTGGCGTTGACTTCTCCGGCCCTAATTATTCGATCTGGTGGAACAACGCCGTAGAGTGAAGCCTAGGTTGCCCGAACGTAGAAATGACCATTATTTTCACACTGTTTGCAATTATTCCTTTTATACGATGGAACAGCTGTTGTATTTATATCGTATTTTATGCTTCTGGCGTTGACTTCTTAGGTCCTAACTATTCGATCTGGTGGAACAACGCCCTAGAGTAAAGCCCAGGTTGCGCGGAACGTAGAAGTGACCATAACTTTCACACTGGTAGCAATTATTCGTTTTATACATTGGAAAAACTGTTCTATTTATATTGTATTTTATGCTTCTGGCGTTGACTACTTAGGCCCTAACTATTCGATCTTGTGGGACAACGCCCTAGAGTGAAGCCTAGGTTGCCCGGAACGTAGAAATGACCATTACTTTCACACTGTTTGCAATTATTCCTTTTATACGATGGAACAGCTGTTGTATTTATATCGTATTTTATGCTTCTGGCGTTGACTTCTAAGGTCCTAACTATTCGATCTGGTGGAGCAACGCCCTAGAGTAAAGCCTAGGTTGCTCGGAATGTAGAAATGACCATAAGTTGCATACTGGTTCGAATTATTCGTTTTATACGATGGAAAAACTGTTTTATTTATATTGTATTTTATGCTTCTGGGGTTGACTTCTAAGGCCCTAAGTATTCGATCTGGTGGAGCAATGCCTCAGAATTAAGTCTAGGTTGCCCGTAACGCCGAAATGATCATTACTTTCACGCTTGTTGCAATTATTCCTGTTATGCGATGAAAAGACTGTTGTATTTTTATTGTATTTTATGCTTCAGGCGTGGACTTCTGAGGCCGTAGCTATTCGATGTGGTGGAAGAACGCCATACAGTGAAGCCTAGGTTGCCCGGATCGTAGAAATGACCACTACTTTCACACTGTTTGCAATTATTCATTTAATACGATGGAAATGCTGTTGTATTTATATCGTATTTTATGCTTCGGGCGTTGACTTCTTAGGCCCTAACATTTCGATCTGGTGGAGCAACTCCCGACAGTGAAGCCTAGGTTGCCCGGAACGTAGATATGACCATAACCTTCACACAGGTTGCAATTATTCGTTTTATACGGTGTAAAGGCTGTTGTATTTATTTTGTATTTTATTCTTCTGGTGTTGACTTCTTAGGACCTAACTATTCGATCTGGTGGAACAACGCCGTAGCGTGAAGCCTAGGTTGCCCGAACGTAGAAATGACCATTACTTTCACACTGTTTGCAATTATTCCTTTTATACGATGGAAAAGCTGTTGTATTTATATCGTATTTTATGCTTCTGGCGTTGACTTCTAAGGACCTAACTATTCGATCTGGTGGAGCAACGCCCTAGAGTGAAGCCTAGGTTGCTCGGAATGTAGAAATGACCATAACTTTCACACTGATTGCAATTATTCTTTTTATACGATGGAAAAGCTGTTGCATCTTTATCGTATTTTGTGTTTCTGGCGTTGACTTCTTAGGCCGTAACTATTCGATCTGGTGGAGCACCGCCCTGGAGTGAAGCCTAGGTTGCCCGGAACGTAGAAATGACCACTACTATCACACTGGTTGCAAATTATTCCTGCTATACGATGGAAAACCTGTTGTATCTTTATTGCATTTTATGCTTCGGGCATTGACTTCTAAGGCCCTAACTATTCAATCTGTTGGAGCAACGCTCTATGGTGAAGCCTAGGTTGCCCGGAAGGTAGACATGACCATAACTTTCACACTGGTTGCAATTATTCGCTTTATACGATGGAAAAGCTGTTGTATTTATATCGTACTTTATGCTTCTGGCGTTGACTTCTTAGGCCCAAACTATTCCATCTGGTGGAACGACGCCCTAGGGTGAAGTCTAGGTTGCCCGGAAAGTAGAAATGACCATAACTTTCACACTGGTAGCAATTATTCGTTTTATACGATGGAAAAACTGTTGTATTTATATTGTATTTTATGCTTCTGGCGTTGACTTCTCCGGCCCTAATTATTCGATCTGGTGCAACAACGCCGTAGAGTGAAGCCTAGGTTGCCCGAACGTAGAAATGACCATTATTTTCACATTGTTTGCAATTATTCCTTTTATACGATGGAACAGCTGTTGTATTTATATCGTATTTTATGCTTCTGGCGTTGACTTCTAAGGTCCTAACTATTCGATCTGGTGGAGCAACGCCCTAGAGTAAAGCCCAGGTTGCGCGGAACGTAGAAATGACCATAACTTTCACACTGGTAGCAATTATTCGTTTTATACATTGGAAAAACTGTTCTATTTATATTGTATTTTATGCTTCTGGGGTTGACTTCTAAGGCCCTAAATATTCGATCTGGTGGAGCAATGCCTCAGAATTAAGTCTAGGTTGCCCGTAACGCCGAAATGATCATTACTTTCACGCTTGTTGCTATTATTCCTGTTATGCGATGAAAAGACTGTTGTATTTTTATTGTATTTTATGCTTCAGGCGTGGACTTCTGAGGCCGTAGCTATTCGATGTGGTGGAAGAACGCCATACAGTGAAGCCTAGGTTGCCCGGATCGTAGAAATGACCACTACTTTCACACTGTTTGCAATTATTCATTTAATACGATGGAAATGCTGTTGTATTTATATCGTATTTTATGATTCGGGCGTTGACTTCTTAGGCCCTACCATTTCGATCTGGTGGAGCAACTCCCGACAGTGAAGCCTAGGTTGCCCGGAACGTAGATATGACCATAACCTTCACACAGGTTGCAATTATTCGTTTTATACGGTGTAAAGGCTGTTGTATTTATTTTGTATTTTATTCTTCTGGTGTTGACTTCTTAGGACCTAACTATTCGATCTGGTGGAACAACGCCGTAGCGTGAAGCCTAGGTTGCCCGAACGTAGAAATGACCATTACTTTCACACTGTTTGCAATTATTCCTTTTATACGATGGAAAAGCTGTTGTATTTATATCGTATTTTATGCTTCTGGCGTTGACTTCTAAGGTCCTAACTATTCGATCTGGTAGAGCAACGCCCTAGAGTGAAGCCTAGGTTGCCCGATACGTAGAAATGACCATAAGTTTCATACTGGTTGCAATTATTCGTTTTATACGATGGAAAAACTGTTGTATTTATATTGTATTTTATGCTTCTGGCGTTGACTTCTCCGGCCCTAATTATTCGATCTGGTGGAACAACGCCGTAGAGTGAAGCCTATGTTGCCCGAACGTAGAAATGACCATTATTTTCACACTGTTTGCAATTATTCCTTTTATACGATGGAACAGCTGTTGTATTTATATCGTATTTTATGCTTCTGGCGTTGACTTCTAAGGTCCTAACTATTCGATCTGGTGGAGCAACGCCCTAGAGTAAAGCCCAGGTTGCGCTGAACGTAGAAATGACCATAACTTTCACACTGGTAGCAATTATTCGTTTTATACATTGGAAAAACTGTTCTATTTATATTGTATTTTATGCTTCTGGCGTTGACTACTTAGGCCCTAACTATTCGATCTTGTGGGACAACGCCCTAGAGTGAAGCCTAGGTTGCCCGGAACGTAGAAATGACCATTACTTTCACACTGTTTGCAATTATTCCTTTTATACGATGGTACAGCTGTTGTATTTATATCGTATTTTATGCTTCTGGCGTTGACTTCTAAGGTCCTAACTATTCGATCTGGTGGAGCAACGCCCTAGAGTAAAGCCTAGGTTGCTCGGAATGTAGAAATGACCATAAGTTGCATACTGGTTGCAATTATTCGTTTTATACGATGGAAAAGCTGTTGTATTTATATTGTATTTTATGCTTCTGGGGTTGACTTCTAAGGCCCTAAATATTCGATCTGGTGGAGCAATGCCTCAGAATTAAGTCTAGGTTGCCCGTAACGCCGAAATGATCATTACTTTCACGCTTGTTGCAATTATTCCTGTTATGCGATGAAAAGACTGTTGTATTTTTATTGTATTTTATGCTTCAGGCGTGGACTTCTGAGGACGTAGCTATTCGATGTGGTGGAAGAACGCCATACAGTGAAGCCTAGGTTGCCCGGATCGTAGAAATGACCACTACTTTCACACTGTTTGCAATTATTCATTTAATACGATGGAAATGCTGTTGTATTTATATCGTATTTTATGATTCGGGCGTTGACTTCTTAGGCCCTACCATTTCGACCTGGTGGAGCAACTCCCGACAGTGAAGCCTAGGTTGCCCGGAACGTAGATATGACCATAACCTTCACACAGGTTGCAATTATTCGTTTTATACGGTGTAAAGGCTGTTGTATTTATTTTGTACTTTATTCTTCTGGTGTTGACTTCTTAGGACCTAACTATTCGATCTGGTGGAACAACGCCGTAGCGTGAAGCCTAGGTTGCCCGAACGTAGAAATGACCATTACTTTCACACTGTTTGCAATTATTCCTTTTATACGATTGAAAAGCTGTTGTATTTATATCGTATTTTATGCTTCTGGCGTTGACTTCTAAGGACCTAACTATTCGATCTGGTGGAGCAACGCCCTAGAGTGAAGCCTAGGTTGCTCGGAATGTAGAAATGACCATAACTTTCACACTGATTGCAATTATTCTTTTTATACGATGGAAAAACTGTTGCATCTTTATCGTATTTTGTGTTTCTGGCGTTGACTTCTTAGGCCGTAACTATTCGATCTGGTGGAGCACCGCCCTGGAGTGAAGCCTAGGTTGCCCGGAACGTAGAAATGACCACTACTATCACACTGGTTGCAAATTATTCCTGCTATACGATGGAAAACCTGTTGTATCTTTATTGCATTTTATGCTTCGGGCATTGACTTCTAAGGACCTAACTATTCAATCTGTTGGAGCAACGCTCTATGGTGAAGCCTAGGTTGCCCGAACGTAGAAATGACCATTATTTTCACACTGTTTGCAATTATTCCTTTTATACGATGGAACAGCTGTTGTATTTATATCGTATTTTATGCTTCTGGCGTTGACTTCTAAGGTCCTAACTATTCGATCTGGTGGAGCAACGCCCTAGAGTAAAGCCCAGGTTGCGCGGAACGTAGAAATGACCATAACTTTCACACTGGTAGCAATTATTCGTTTTATACATTGGAAAAACTGTTCTATTTATATTGTATTTTATGCTTCTGGCGTTGACTACTTAGGCCCTAACTATTCGATCTTGTGGGACAACGCCCTAGAGTGAAGCCTAGGTTGCCCGGAACGTAGAAATGACCATTACTGTCACACTGTTTGCAATTATTCCTTTTATACGATGGAACAGCTGTTGTATTTATATCGTATTTTATGCTTCTGGCGTTGACTTCTAAGGTCCTAACTATTCGATCTGGTGGAGCAACGCCCTAGAGTAAAGCCTAGGTTGCTCGGAATGTAGAAATGACCATAAGTTGCATAGTGGTTGCAATTATTCGTTTTATACGATGGAAAAACTGTTGTATTTATATTGTATTTTATGCTTCTGGGGTTGACTTCTAAGGCCCTAAATATTCGATCTGGTGGAGCAATGCCTCAGAATTAAGTCTAGGATGCCCGAAACGCCGAAATGATCATTACTTTCACGCTTGTTGCAATTATTCCTGTTATACGATGAAAAGACTGTTGTATTTTTATTGTATTTTATGCTTCAGGCGTGGACTTCTGAGGCCGTAGCTATTCGATGTGGTGGAAGAACGCCATACAGTGAAGCCTAGGTTGCCCGGAACGTAGAAATGTCCACTACTTTCACACTGTTTCCAATTATTCATTTAATACGATGGAAATGCTGTTGTATTTATATCGTATTTTATGCTTCGGGCGTTGACTTCTTAGGCCCTAACATTTCGATCTGGTGGAGCAACGCCCGACAGTGAAGCCTAGGTTGCCCGGAACGTAGATATGACAATAACCTTCACACAGGTTGCAATTATTCGTTTTATACGGTGTAAAGGCTGTTGTATTTATTTTGTATTTTATTCTTCTGGTATTGACTTCTTATGCCCTGACTATTCGATCTGGTTTAACAACGCCGTAGAGTGAAGCCTAGGTTGCCCGAACGTAGAAATGACCATTACTTTCACACTGTTTGCAATTATTCCTTTTATACGATGGAAAAGCTGTTGTATTTATATCGTATTTTATGCTTCTGGCGTTGACGTCTAAGGACCAAACTATTCGATCTGGTGGAGCAACGCCCTAGAGTGAAGCCTAGGTTGTTCGGAATGTAGAAATGACCATAACTTTCACACTGATTGCAATTATTCTTTTTATACGATGGAAAAACTGTTGCATCTTCATCGTATTTTATGCTTCTGGCGTTGACTTCTTAGGCCGTAACTATTCGATCTGGTGGAGCAATGCCCTGGAGTGAAACCTGGGTTGCCCGGCACGTAGAAATGACCACAACTATCAAACTGGTTGCAAATTATTCCTGCTATACGATGGAAAAACTGATGTATTTTTATTGCATTTTATGCTTCTGGCGTTCACTTCTTAGGCCCTAACTATTCTATCTGGAGGGACAACGGCCTAGGGTGAAGCCTAGGTTGCCCGGAACGTAGAAATGACCATAACTTTCACACTGGTTGCAATTATTTGTTTTATACGATGGAAAAGCTGTTGTATTTATATCGTATTTTATGCTTCTGGCGTTGACTTCTAAGGACCTAGCTATTCGGTCTGGTCGAGCAACGCCGTAGAGTGAAGCCTAGGTTGCCCGGAACGTAGAAACGACCATAACTTCCACACTGGTTGCAATTAATCGTTTTATACGATGTAAAAGCTGTTGAATTTATATCGTATTTTATGCTTCTGACGTTGACTTCTTAGGCCCTAACTACTCGATCTGGATGAGCAACGCCCTAGAGTGAAACCTAGGTTGCCCGGAACCTAGAAATGACCATTACATTCACACTGGTTGCAATTATTCCTGTTATACGATGGAAAAACTGTTGTATTTTTATTGTATTCTCTGCTTCTGGCGTTTAATTCTAAGTCGCTAGCTATTTGATCTGGTGGAGCAACGACCTAGAGTGAAGCCTAGGTTGCCCGAACGTAGAAATGACCATTACTTTCACCCTGTTTGCAATTATTCCTGTTATGCGATGAAAAGACTGTTGTATTTTTATTGTATTTTATGCTTCAGGCGTGGACTTGTGAGTCCGTAGCTATTCGATGTGGTGGAAGAACGCCATACAGTGAAGCCTAGGTTGCCCGGAACGTAGAAATGACCATAAGTTTCATACTGGTTGCAATTATTCGGTTTATACGATGGAAAAACTGTTGTATTTATATTGTATTCTATGCTTCTGGCGTTCACTTCTTAGGCCCTAACAATTCGATCTGGTGGAACAACGCCCTAGGGTGAAGCCTAGGTTGCCCGGAACGTAGAAATGACCATAGCTTTTACACTCGTAGCAATTATTCGTTTTATACAATGGAAAAACCGTTCTATTTATTTTGTATTTTATGCTCCGGGCGTTGACTTCTAAGGCCCTAACTATTCAATCTGTTGGAGCAACGCCCTAGGGTGAAGCCTAGGTTGCTTGGAAAGTAGAAATGACCATAAGTTTCATACTGGTTGCAATTATTCGTTTTATACGATGGAAAAACTGTTGTATTTATATTGTATTTTATGCTTCTGGCGTTGACTACTTAGGCACTAACTATTCGATCTTGTGGAACAACGCCCTAGAGTGAAGCCTAGGTTGCCTGGAACGTAGAAATGATCATTACTTTCACGCTTGTTGCAATTATTCCTGTTATGCGATGAAAAGACTGTTGTATTTTTATTGTATTTTATGCTTCAGGCGTGGACTTCTGAGGCCGTAGCTATTCGATGTGGTGGAAGAACGCCATACAGTGAAGCCTAGGTTGCCCGGAACGTAGAAATGACCACTACTTTCACACTGTTTGCAATTATTCATTTAGTACGATGGAAATGCTGTTGTATTTATATCGTATTTTATGCTTCGGGCGTTGACTTCTTAGGCCCTAACATATCGATCTGGTGGAGCAACGCCCGACAGTGAAGCCTAGGTTGCCCGTAACGTAGAAATGACCATTACTTTCACACTGTTTGCAATTATTCCTTTTATACGATGGAAAAGCTGTTGTAATTATATCGTATTTTATGCTTCTGCCGTTGACTTCTTAGGCCCTAACTATTCGATCTGGTGGAACAACGCCGTAGAGTGAAGCCTAGGTTGCCCGGAACGTAGAAATGACCATTACTTTCACACTGTTTGCAATTATCCGTTTTATACGATGGAAAAACTGTTGCATCTTCATCGTATTTTATGCTTCTGGCGTTGACTTCTTAGGCCGTAACTATTCGATCTTGTGGAACAACGCCCTAGAGTGAAGCCTAGGTTGCCTGGAACGTAGAAATGACCATCACTTTCACACGGGTTGCAATTATTCGTGTTATAGAATGTTAAGACTGTTGTATTTTTATTGTATTTTATACTTCAGGCGTTGACTTCTGAGGCCGTAGCTATTCGATGTGGTGGGGGAACGCCATACAGTGAAGCCTAGGTTGCCCGGAACGTAGAAATGACCATAACTTTCACACTGGTTGCAATTATTTGTTTTATACAATGGAAAAACCGTTCTATTTATTTTGTATTTTATGCTTCGGGCGTTGACTTCTAAGGCCCTAACTATTCAATCTGTTGGAGCAACGCCCTAGGGTGAAGCCTAGGTTGCTCGTAAAGTAGAAATGACCGTAAGTTTCATACTGGTTGCAATTATTCGTTTTATACGATGGAAAAACTGTTGTATTTATATTGTATTTTATGCTTCTGGCGTTGACTACTTAGGCACTAACTATTCGATCTTGTGGAACAACGCCCTAGAGTGAAGCCTAGGTTGCCTGGAACGTAGAAATGATCATTACTTTCACGCTTGTTGCATTTATTCCTGTTATGCGATGAAAAGACTGTTGTATTTTTATTGTATTTTATGCTTCAGGCGTGGACTTCTGAGGCCGTAGCTATTCGATGTGGTGGAAGAACGCCATACAGTGAAGCCTAGGTTGCTCGGAATGTAGAAATGACCATAACTTTCACACTGATTGCAGTTATTCTTTTTATACGATGGAAAAACTGTTGCATCTTCATCGTATTTTATGCTTCTGGCGTTGACCTCTGAGGCCGTAGCTATCCGATGTGGTGGAAGAACGCCATACAGTGAAGCCTAGGTTGCCCGGAACGTAGAAATGACCATAACTTTCACACTGGTTGCAATTATTTGTTTTATACAATGGAAAAACCGTTCTATTTATTTTGTATTTTATGCTTCGGGCGTTGACTTCTAAGGCCCTAACTATTCAATCTGTTGGAGCAACGCCCTAGGGTGAAGCCTAGGTTGCTCGTAAAGTAGAAATGACCGTAAGTTTCATACTTGTTGCAATTATTCGTTTTATACGATGGAAAAACTGTTGTATTTATATTGTATTTTATGCTTCTGGCGTTGACTACTTAGGCACTAACTATTCGATCTTGTGGAACAACGCCCTAGAGTGAAGCCTAGGTTGCCTGGAACGTAGAAATGATCATTACTTTCACGCTTGTTGCATTTATTCCTGTTATGCGATGAAAAGACTGTTGTATTTTTATTGTATTTTATGCTTCAGGCGTGGACTTCTGAGGCCGTAGCTATTCGATGTGGTGGAAGAACGCCATACAGTGAAGCCTAGGTTGCTCGGAATGTAGAAATGACCATAACTTTCACACTGATTGCAGTTATTCTTTTTATACGATGGAAAAACTGTTGCATCTTCATCGTATTTTATGCTTCTGGCGTTGACTTCTTAGGCCGTAACTATTCGATCTGGTGGGACAACGGCCTAGGGTGAAGCCCAGGTTGCGCGGAACGTAGAAATAACCATAACTTTCACACTGGTAGCAATTATTCGTTTTATACGATGGAAAAATTGTTCTATTTATTTTGTATTTTATGCATCGGGCGTTGACTTCTGAGGCCCTAGCTATTCGATCTGGTCGAGCAACGCCGTAGAGTGAAGCCTAGGCTGCCCGGAACGTAGAAATGACCATAACTTCCACACTGGTTGCAATTATTCGTTTTATACGATGTAAAAGCTGTTGTATTTATATCGTATTTTATGCTTCTGACGTTGACTTCTTAGGCCCTAACTACTCGACCTGGAGGAGCAACGCCCTAGAGTGAAACCTAGGTTGCCCGGAACCTAGAAATGACCATTACATTCACACTGGTTGCAATTATTCCTGTTATACGATGGAAAAACTGTTGTATTTTTATTGTATTCTATGCTTCTGGCGTTTAATTCTAAGTCGCTAGCTATTTGATCTGGTGGAGCAACGACCTAGAGTGAAGCCTAGGTTGCCCGAACGTAGAAATGACCATTATTTTCACACTGTTTGCAATTATTCCTTTTACACGATGGAAAAGCTGTTGTATTTATATCGTATTTTATGCTTCTGGCGTTGACTTCTAAGGACCTAACTATTCGATCTGGTGGAGCAACGCCCTAGAGTGAAGCCTAGGTTGCTCGGAATGTAGAAATGGCCATAACTTTCACACTGATTGCAATTATTCGTTTTATACGATGGAAAAACTGTTGCATCTTCATCGTATTTTATGCTTCTGGCGTTGACTTCTTAGGCCGTAACTATTCGATCTGGTGGAGCAACGCCCTGGAGTGAAACATGGGTTGCCCGGAACGTAGAAATGACCACTACTATCACACTGATTGCAAATTATTCCTGCTATACGATGGAAAAACTGTTGTATTTTTATTGTATTTTATGCTTCAGGCGTGGACTTCTGAGGCCGTAGCTATTCGATGTGGTGGAAGAACGCCATACACTGAAGCCTAGGTTGCACGGTACGTAGAAATGACCATAAGTTTCATACTGGTTGCAATTATTCGGTTTATACGATGGAAAAACTGTTGTATTTATATTGTATTTTATGCTTCTGGCGTTCACTTCTTAGGCCCTAACTATTCGATCTGGTGGAACAACGCCCTAGGGTGAAGCCTAGGTTGCCCGGAACGTAGAAATGACCACTACTTTCACACTGTTTGCAATTATTCATTTAATACGGTGGAAATGCTGTCGTATTTATATCGTATTTTATGCTTCGGGCGTTGACTTCTTAGGCCCTAACATTTCGATCTGGTGGAGCAACGCCCGACAGTGATGCCTAGGTTGCTCGGAAAGGAGAAATGACCATAAGTTTCATACTGGTTGCAATTATTCGTTTTATACGATGGAAAAACTGTTGTATTTATATTGTATTTTATGCTTCTGGCGTTGACTTCTCAGGCCCTAATTATTCGATCTGGTGGAACAACGCCGCAGAGTGAAGCCTAGGTTGCCCGAACGTAGAAATGTCCATTACCTTCACACTGTTTGCAATTATTCCTTTTATACGATGGAAAAGCTGTTGTATTTATATCGTATTTTATGCTTCTGGCGTTGACTTCTAAGGACCTAACTATTCGATCTGGTGGAGCAACGCCCTAGAGTGAAGCCTAGGTTGCTCGGAATGTAGAAATGACCATAACTTTCACACTGATTGCAATTATTCGGTTTATACGATGGAAAAACTGTTGCATCTTCATCGTATATTATGCTTCTGGCGTTGACTTCTTAGGCCGTAACTATTCGATCTGGTGGAGCACCGCCCTGGAGTGAAGCCTAGGTTGCCCGGAACGTAGAAATGACCACTACTATCACACTGGTTGCACATTATTCCTGCTATACGATGGAAAAACTGTTGTATTTTTATTGCATTTTATGCTTCGGGCATTGACTTCTAAGGCCCTAACTATTCAATCTGTTGGAGCAACGCCCTAGGGTGAAGCCTAGGTTGCCCGGAACGTAGAAATGACCATAACTTTCACACTGTTTGCAATTATTCCATTTATACGATGGAAAAGCTGTTGTATTTATATCGTATATTATGGTTCTGGCGTTTACTTCTTAGGCCCTAGCTATTCGATCTGGTGGAACAACGCCGTAGAGTGAAGCCTTGGTTGCCCGGAACGTAGAAATGACCATAACTATCACACTGGTTGCTATCATTCGTTTTATATGATTGAAAAACTGTTGTATTTATATTGTATTTCATGCTTCTGGCGTTCACTTCTTAGGCCCTAACTATTCGATCTGGTGGTGCAACTCCCTATGGTGAAGCCTAGGTTGCTCGGAAAGTAGAAATGACCATAACTTTCATACTGGTTGCGATTATTCGTTTTATACGATGGAAAAATTGTATTTATATCGTGTTTTAAACTTCTGGCGTTGACTTCTTAGGCCCTAACTATTCCATCTGGTGGAACAACGCCCTAGGGTGAATCCTAGGTTGCCCGGAAAGTAGAAATGCCCATAACTTCCACACTGTTAGAAATTATTCGTTTTATACGATTGAAAAACTGTAATATTTATTTTGTATTTTATGCTTCGGGCGTTGACTTCTAAGGCCCTAGCTGTTCGATCTGGTGGAGGAACGCCCTAGACTGAAGCCTAGGTTGCCCGGAACGTAGAAATGACCATCACTTTCAAACTGGTTGCAATTATTCCTGTTATATGATGGAAAAACTGTTGTATTTTTATTGCATTTTATGCTTCGGGCATTGACTTCTAAGGCCCTAACTATTCAATCTGTGGGAGCTACGCCCTAGGGTGAAGCCTAGGTTGCCCGGAAAGAAGAAATGACCATAACTTTCATACTGGTTGCAATTATTCGTTTTATACGATGAAAAAACTGTTGTATTTATATTCTATTTTATGCTTCTGGCGTTCACTTCTTAGGCCCTAACTATTCGATCTGGTGGAACAACGCCGTATGGTGAAGCCTAGGTTGCCTGGAACGTAGAAATGACCATCCCTTTCACACGGGTTGCAATTATTCCTGTTATAGGATGGAAAGACTGTTGTATTTTTATTGTATTTTATACTTCAGGCGTTGACTTCTGAGGCCGTAACTATCCGATGTGGTGGAAGAACGCCATACAGTGAAGCCTAGGTTGCCCGGAACGTAGAAATGACCATAACTATCACACTGGTTGCTATCATTCGTTTTATATGATTGAAAAACTGTTGTATTTATATTGTATTTCATGCTTCTGGCGTTCACTTCTTAGGCCCTAACTATTCGATCTGGTGGTGCAACTCCCTATGGTGAAGCCTAGGTTGCTCGGAAAGTAGAAATGACCATAACTTTCATACTGGTTGCGATTATTCGTTTTATACGATGGAAAAATTGTTGTATTTATATCGTGTTTTATGCTTCTGGCGTTGACTTCTTAGGCCCTAACTATTCCATCTGGTGGAACAACGCCCTAGGGTGAATCCTAGGTTGCCCGGAAAGTAGAAATGCCCATAACTTCCACACTGGTAGAAATTATTCGTTTTATACGATTGAAAAACTGTACTATTTATTTTGTATTTTATGCTTCGGGCGTTGACTTCTAAGGCCCTAGCTGTTCGATCTGGTGGAGGAACGCCCTAGACTGAAGCCTAGGTTGCCCGGAACGTAGAAATGACCATCACTTTCAAACTGGTTGCAATTATTCCTGTTATATGATGGAAAAACTGTTGTATTTTTATTGCATTTTATGCTTCGGGCATTGACTTCTAAGGCCCTAACTATTCAATCTGTGGGACCTACGCCCTAGGGTGAAGCCTAGGTTGCCCGGAAAGAAGAAATGACCATAACTTTCATACTGGTTGCAATTATTCGTTTTATACGCTGAAAAAACTGTTGTATTTATATTCTATTTTATGCTTCTGGCGTTCACTTCTTAGGCCCTAACTATTCGATCTGGTGGAACAACGCCGTATGGTGAAGCCTAGGTTGCCTGGAACGTAGAAATGACCATCCCTTTCACACGGGTTGCAATTATTCCTGTTATAGGATGGAAAGACTGTTGTATTTTTATTGTATTTTATACTTCAGGCGTTGACTTCTGAGGCCGTAACTATCCGATGTGGTGGAAGAACGCCATACAGTGAAGCCTAGGTTGCCCGGAACGTAGAAATGACCATAACTTTCACACTGGTTGCAATTATTTGTTTTATACGATGGAAAAGCTGTTGTATTTATATCGTATTTTGTGCTTCTGGCGTTGACTTCTTAGGCCCTAACTATTCCATCTGGTGGAACAACGCCCTAGAGTAAACCCCAGGTTGCGCGGAACGTAGAAATGACCATAACTTTCACACTGGTAGCAATTATTCGTTTTATACGATGGAAAAATTGTTCTATTTATTTTGTATTTTATGCATCGGGCGTTGACTTCTGAGGCCCTAGCTATTCGATCTGGTCGAGCAACGCCGTAGAGTGAAGCCTAGGCTGCCCGGAACGTAGAAATGACCATAACTTCCACACTGGTTGCAATTATTCGTTTTATACGATGTAAAAGCTGTTGTATTTATATCGTATTTTATGCTTCTGACGTTGACTTCTTAGGCCCTAACTACTCGACCTGGAGGAGCAACGCCCTAGAGTGAAACCTAGGTTGCCCGGAACCTAGAAATGACCATTACATTCACACTGGTTGCAATTATTCCTGTTATACGATGGAAAAACTGTTGTATTTTTATTGTATTCTATGCTTCTGGCGTTTAATTCTAAGTCGCTAGCTATTTGATCTGGTGGAGCAACGACCTAGAGTGAAGCCTAGGTTGCCCGAACGTAGAAATGACCATTATTTTCACACTGTTTGCAATTATTCCTTTTACACGATGGAAAAGATGTTGTATTTATATCGTATTTTATGCTTCTGGCGTTGACTTCTAAGGACCTAACTATTCGATCTGGTGGAGCAACGCCCTAGAGTGAAGCCTAGGTTGCTCGGAATGTAGAAATGACCATAACTTTCACACTGATTGCAATTATTCGTTTTATACGATGGAAAAACTGTTGCATCTTCATCGTATTTTATGCTTCTGGCGCTGACTTCTTAGGCCGTAACTATTCGATCTGGTGGAGCAACGCCCTGGAGTGAAACATGGGTTGCCCGGAGCGTAGAAATGACCACTACTATCACACTGATTGCAAATTATTCCTGCTATACGATGGAAAAACTGTTGTATTTTTATTGTATTTTATGCTTCAGGCGTGGACTTCTGAGGCCGTAGCTATTCGATGTGGTGGAAGAACGCCATACACTGAAGCCTAGGTTGCACGGTACGTAGAAATGACCATAAGTTTCATACTGGTTGCAATTATTCGGTTTATACGATGGAAAAACTGTTGTATTCATATTGTATTTTATGCTTCTGGCGTTCACTTCTTAGGCCCTAACTATTCGATCTGGTGGTGCAACTCCCTATGGTGAAGCCTAGGTTGCTCGGAAAGTAGAAATGACCATTACTTTCACACTGTTTGCAATTATTCGTTTTATACGATGGAAAAACTGTTGTATTTTTATTGCATTTTATGCGTCTGGCGTTCACTTCTTAGGCCCTAACTATTGGATCTGGTGGAACAACGCCCTAGGGTCAAGCCTAGGGTTGCTCGGAATGTAGAAATGACCATAACTTTCACACTGATTGCAATTATTCGGTTTATACGATGGAAAAACTGTTGCATCTTCATCGTATATTATGCTTCTGGCGTTGACTTCTTAGGCCGTAACTATTCGATCTGGTGGAGCACCGCCCTGGAGTGAAGCCTAGGTTGCCCGGAACGTAGAAATGACCACTACTATCACACTGGTTGCACATTATTCCTGCTATACGATGGAAAAACTGTTGTATTTTTATTGCATTTTATGCTTCGGGCATTGACTTCTAAGGCCCTAACTATTCAATCTGTTGGAGCAACGCCCTAGGGTGAAGCCTAGGTTGCCCGGAACGTAGAAATGACCATAACTTTCACACTGTTTGCAATTGTTCCATTTATACGATGGAAAAGCTGTTGTATTTATATCGTATATTATGGTTCTGGCGTTTACTTCTTAGGCCCTAGCTATTCGATCTGGTGGAACAACGCCGTAGAGTGAAGCCTTGGTTGCCCGGAACGTAGAAATGACCATAACTATCACACTGGTTGCTATCATTCGTTTTATATGATTGAAAAACTGTTGTATTTATATTGTATTTCATGCTTCTGGCGTTCACTTCTTAGGCCCTAACTATTCGATCTGGTGGTGCAACTCCCTATGGTGAAGCCTAGGTTGCTCGGAAAGTAGAAATGACCATAACTTTCATACTGGTTGCGATTATTCGTTTTATACGATGGAAAAATTGTTGTATTTATATCGTGTTTTATGCTTCTGGCGTTGACTTCTTAGGCCCTAACTATTCCATCTGGTGGAACAACGCCCTAGGGTGAATCCTAGGTTGCCCGGAAAGTAGAAATGCCCATAACTTCCACACTGGTAGAAATTATTCGTTTTATACGATTGAAAAACTGTACTATTTATTTTGTATTTTATGCTTCGGGCGTTGACTTCTAAGGCCCTAGCTGTTCGATCTGGTGGAGGAACGCCCTAGACTGAAGCCTAGGTTGCCCGGAACGTAGAAATGACCATCACTTTCAAACTGGTTGCAATTATTCCTGTTATATGATGGAAAAACTGTTGTATTTTTATTGCATTTTATGCTTCGGGCATTGACTTCTAAGGCCCTAACTATTCAATCTGTGGGAGCTACGCCCTAGGGTGAAGCCTAGGTTGCCCGGAAAGAAGAAATGACCATAACTTTCATACTGGTTGCAATTATTCGTTTTATACGATGAAAAAACTGTTGTATTTATATTCTATTTTATGCTTCTGGCGTTCACTTCTTAGGCCCTAACTATTCGATCTGGTGGAACAACGCCGTATGGTGAAGCCTAGGTTGCCTGGAACGTAGAAATGACCATCCCTTTCACACGGGTTGCAATTATTCCTGTTATAGGATGGAAAGACTGTTGTATTTTTATTGTATTTTATACTTCAGGCGTTGACTTCTGAGGCCGTAACTATCCGATGTGGTGGAAGAACGCCATACAGTGAATCCTAGGTTGCCCGGAACGTAGAAATGACCATAACTATCACACTGGTTGCTATCATTCGTTTTATATGATTGAAAAACTGTTGTATTTATATTGTATTTCATGCTTCTGGCGTTCACTTCTTAGGCCCTAACTATTCGATCTGGTGGTGCAACTCCCTATGGTGAAGCCTAGGTTGCTCGGAAAGTAGAAATGACCATAACTTTCATACTGGTTGCGATTATTCGTTTTATACGATGGAAAAATTGTTGTATTTATATCGTGTTTTATGCTTCTGGCGTTGACTTCTTACGCCCTAACTATTCCATCTGGTGGAACAACGCCCTAGGGTGAATCCTAGGTTGCCCGGAAAGTAGAAATGCCCATAACTTCCACACTGGTAGAAATTATTCGTTTGATACGATTGAAAAACTGTACTATTTATTTTGTATTTTATGCTTCGGGCGTTGACTTCTAAGGCCCTAGCTGTTCGATCTGGTGGAGGAACGCCCTAGACTGAAGCCTAGGTTGCCCGGAACGTAGAAATGACCATCACTTTCAAACTGGTTGCAATTATTCCTGTTATATGATGGAAAAACTGTTGTATTTTTATTGCATTTTATGCTTCGGGCATTGACTTCTAAGGCCCTAACTATTCAATCTGTGGGACCTACGCCCTAGGGTGAAGCCTAGGTTGCCCGGAAAGAAGAAATGACCATAACTTTCATACTGGTTGCAATTATTCGTTTTATACGCTGAAAAAACTGTTGTATTTATATTCTATTTTATGCTTCTGGCGTTCACTTCTTAGGCCCTAACTATTCGATCTGGTGGAACAACGCCGTATGGTGAAGCCTAGGTTGCCTGGAACGTAGAAATGACCATCCCTTTCACACGGGTTGCAATTATTCCTGTTATAGGATGGAAAGACTGTTGTATTTTTATTGTATTTTATACTTCAGGCGTTGACTTCTGAGGCCGTAACTATCCGATGTGGTGGAAGAACGCCATACAGTGAAGCCTAGGTTGCCCGGAACGTAGAAATGACCATAACTTTCACACTGGTTGCAATTATTTGTTTTATACGATGGAAAAGCTGTTGTATTTATATCGTATTTTGTGCTTCTGGCGTTGACTTCTTAGGCCCTAACTATTCCATCTGGTGGAACAACGCCCTAGAGTAAAGCCCAGGTTGCGCGGAACGTAGAAATGACCATAACTTTCACACTGGTAGCAATTATTCGTTTTATACGATGGAAAAATTGTTCTATTTATTTTGTATTTTATGCATCGGGCGTTGACTTCTGAGGCCCTAGCTATTCGATCTGGTCGAGCAACGCCGTAGAGTGAAGCCTAGGCTGCCCGGAACGTAGAAATGACCATAACTTCCACACTGGTTGCAATTATTCGTTTTATACGATGTAAAAGCTGTTGTATTTATATCGTATTTTATGCTTCTGACGTTGACTTCTTAGGCCCTAACTACTCGACCTGGAGGAGCAACGCCCTAGAGTGAAACCTAGGTTGCCCGGAACCTAGAAATGACCATTACATTCACACTGGTTGCAATTATTCCTGTTATACGATGGAAAAACTGTTGTATTTTTATTGTATTCTATGCTTCTGGCGTTTAATTCTAAGTCGCTAGCTATTTGATCTGGTGGAGCAACGACCTAGAGTGAAGCCTAGGTTGCCCGAACGTAGAAATGACCATTATTTTCACACTGTTTGCAATTATTCCTTTTACACGATGGAAAAGCTGTTGTATTTATATCGTATTTTATGCTTCTGGCGTTGACTTCTAAGGACCTAACTATTCGATCTGGTGGAGCAACGCCCTAGAGTGAAGCCTAGGTTGCTCGGAATGTAGAAATGACCATAACTTTCACACTGATTGCAATTATTCGTTTTATACGATGGAAAAACTGTTGCATCTTCATCGTATTTTATGCTTCTGGCGCTGACTTCTTAGGCCGTAACTATTCGATCTGGTGGAGCAACGCCCTGGAGTGAAACATGGGTTGCCCGGAGCGTAGAAATGACCACTACTATCACACTGATTGCAAATTATTCCTGCTATACGATGGAAAAACTGTTGTATTTTTATTGTATTTTATGCTTCTGGCGCTGACTTCATAGGCCCTAACTATTCGATATGGTGGAGCAACGTCCTAGAGTGAAGCCTAGGTTCACTGGAACGTAGAAATGACCATAACTTTCACACTGGTTACCATTATTCGTTTTATACGATGGAAAAGCTGTTGTGTTTATATCGTATTTTATGCTTCTGGCGTTGACTTCTAAGCCCCTACCTATTCGATCTGGCGGAGCAACATCCTACAGTGAAGCCTAGGTTGCTCGGAACGTAGAAATGACCATTACCTTCACACTGTTTGCAATAATTCATTTTATACGATGGCCAAGATGTTGTATTTATATTGTATTTTATGCTTCTGGCGTTGACTTCTAAGGCCTTATCTCTTCGATTTGGTGGAGCAACGCCTCAGAGTTAAGCCTAGGTTGCCCGGAACGTAGAAATGACCATTACTTTCACAATGTATGCAATTATTCATTTTATACGATGGAAAAACTGTTCTACTTATATTGCATTTTATTCTTCTGCCGTTGACTTCTAAGGCCCTAACTATTCGATCTGATGGAGCAACGGCCTAGAGTGAAGCCTCGGTTGCCCGGAACGTAAAAATGACCATAACTTTCACACTGGAAACAATTATTCATTTTATACACGGAACAGCTGTTCTATTTATTTTGTATTTTATGCATCGGGCGTTGACTTCTATGGCCCTACCTATTCGATCTGGTGGATCAACACCCTACGGTGAAGCCTAGGTTGCCCGCCACGTAGAAATGGCCATAACTTTTACACTGGTAGCAATTATTCGTTTTACACAATGGAAAAACTGTTCTATTTATTTTGTATTTAATGCTTCGGGCGTTGGCTTGTAAGGCCCTAACTGTTTGATCTGGTGGAGCAACGCCCTAGAGTGAAGCCTAGGTTGCCCGGAACGTAGAAATGAACATTGCTTTCACACTGGTTGCTATTATTCGTTTTATACGATGGAAAAACTGTTATATTTATGTTGTATTTTATGCTTCAGGCGTTGACTTCTGAGGCCGTAGCTATTCGATGTGGTGGAAGAACGCCATAGAGTGAAGCCTAGGTTGCCCGGAACGTAGAAATGTCCATATCTTTCACACTGTTTGCAATTATTCATTTTATACGGTGGCAAAGCTGTTGCATTTATATTGTATTTTATGCTTCTGGCGTTGACTCCTTAGGCCCTAACTATTCGATCTGGTGGAGCAATGCCTCAGAGTTAAGTCTAGGATGCCCGAAACGCCGAAATGATCATTACTTTCACGCATGTTGCAATTATTCCTGTTATACGATGAAAAGACTGTTGTATTTTTATTGTATTTTATGCATCAGGCGTAGGCTTCTATGGCCGTAACTATTCGATATGGTGGAGCACCGCCCTAGAGTGAAGCCTAGGTTGTCCGGAACGTAGATATGACCATAGCTTTCACACAGGTTGCAATTATTCGTTTTATACGATTGAATGACTGTTGTATTTATTTTGTAGTTTATGCTTCTGGCGTTGAATTCCAAGGCCCTAACACTTCGACCTGGTGGAGCAATGCCTCAGAGTTAAGTCTAGGATGCCCGAAACGTCGAAATGATCATTAATTTCTCACTGGTTGCAACTACTCATGCTATACGATGGAAAAACTGTTGCATTTTTATTGTTTTTTCTGCTTCTGGCTTTGACTTCTAAGGTCCTAGCTATTCGATCAGGTGAGGCAACGTCCAAGAGGGAAGCCTATGTTGCCCGGAACGTAGAAATGACCATAACTTTCACACTGGGTGCAATTATTCGTTTTATACGATGGAAAAGCTATTGTGTTTATATTGTATTTTATGCCTCTGGCGTTGACTTCTTAGGCCCTAGCTATTCGATCTTGTGGAGCAATGCCTCAGAGTTAAGCCTAGGATGCCCGAAACGTCGAAATGGTCATTACTTACGCACTGGTTGCAATTATCCCTGTTATACGATGGTAAAACTGTTGTATTTTTATTGTATTGTATGCTTTAGGCGATGACTTCTAAGGCCCTAACTATTCGATCTGGTGGAGCAACGCCCTAGAGTGAAGCCTAGGTTGCCCGGTACGTAGAAATGACCATCACTATCAAACTGGTTGCAATTATTTGTTTTATACGATGGAAAAGCTGTTGTATTTATATCGTATTTTATGCTTCTGGCGTTCACTTCTTAGGCCCTAACTATTCGATCTGGTGGTACAACGACCTAGGGTGAAGCCTAGGTTGCTCGGAAAGTAGAAATGACCATAGCTTTCACACTGGTAGCAATTATTCGTTTTATACTATGGAAAAACTGTTGTATTTTTATTGCATTTTATGCTTCGGGCGTTGACTTCTAAGTCCCTAACTATTCAATCTGTTGGAGCAACGCCCTAGAGTGAAGCCTCGGTTGCTCGGAATGTAGAAATGACCATAACTTTCACACTGGTTGCAATTATTCGTTTTATACGATGGAAAAACTGTTGTATTTATATTGTATTTTATGCTTCTGGCGTTCACTTCTTAGGCCCTAACTATTCAATCTGGTGGAACAACGCCCTAGAGTGTAGCCTAGGTTGCCCGGAACGTAGAAATGACCATAACTTTTACACTGGTAGCAATTATTCGTTTTATACAATGGAAAATCTGTTGTATTTATATGGTATTTTATGCTTCTGGCGTTGACTTCTTAGGCCCTAACTATTCGATCTGGTGGAGCAATGCCTCAGAGTTAAGTCTAGGATGCCCGAAACGCCGAAATGATCATTACTTTCACGCTTGTTGCAATTATTCCTGTTATACGATGAAAAGACCGTTGTATTTTTACTGTATTTTATGCTTCAGGCGTAGGCTTCTAAGGCCGTAGCTATTCGATATGGTGGAGCACCGCCCTAGAGTGAAGCCTAGGTTGCCCGGAACGTAGAAATGACCATAACTTTTACACTGGTAGCAATTATTCGTTTTATACGGTGGAAAAGCTGTTGTATTTATATTGTATTTTATGCTTATGGCGTTCACTTCTTAGGACCTAACTGTTTGATCTGGTGGAGCACCGCCCTAGAGTGAAGCCTAGGTTGCCCGGAACGTAGAAATGACCATAACTTTTACACTGGTAGCAATTATTCGTTTTATACGATGGAAAAGCTGTTGTATTTATATTGTATTTTATGCTTCTGGCGTTCACTTCTTAGGCCCTAACTATTCAATCTGGTGGAACAACGCCCTAGGGTGTAGCCTAGGTTGCCCGGAACGTAGAAATGACCATAACTTTTACACTGGTAGCAATTATTCGTTTTATACAATGGAAAATCTGTTGTATTTATATGGTATTTTATGCTTCTGGCGTTGACTTCTTAGGCCCTAACTATTCGATCTGGTGGAGCAATGCCTCAGAGTTAAGTCTAGGATGCCCGAAACGCCGAAATGATCATTACTTTCACGCTTGTTGCAATTATTCCTGTTATACGATGAAAAGACCGTTGTATTTTTACTGTATTTTATGCTTCAGGCGTAGGCTTCTAAGGCCGTAGCTATTCGATATGGTGGAGCACCGCCCTAGAGTGAAGCCTAGGTTGCCCGGAACGTAGATATGACCATAACTTTTACACTGGTAGCAATTATTCGTTTTATACGATGGAAAAGCTGTTGTATTTATGTTGTATTTTATGCTTATGGCGTTCACTTCTTAGGCCCTAACTGTTTGATCTGGTGGAGCAATGCCTCAGAGTTAAGTCTAGGATGCCCGAAACGCCGAAATGATCATTACTTTCACGCATGTTGCAATTATTCCTGTTATACGATGAAAAGACTGTTGTATTTTTATTGTATTTTATGCATCAGGCGTAGGCTTCTATGGCCGTAACTATTCGATATGGTGGAGCACCGCCCTAGAGTGAAGCCTAGGTTGTCCGGAACGTAGATATGACCATAGCTTTCACACAGGTTGCAATTATTCGTTTTATACGATTGAATGACTGTTGTATTTATTTTGTAGTTTATGCTTCTGGCGTTGAATTCCAAGGCCCTAACACTTCGACCTGGTGGAGCAATGCCTCAGAGTTAAGTCTAGGATGCCCGAAACGTCGAAATGATCATTAATTTCTCACTGGTTGCAACTACTCATGCTATACGATGGAAAAACTGTTGCATTTTTATTGTTTTTTCTGCTTCTGGCTTTGACTTCTAAGGTCCTAGCTATTCGATCAGGTGAGGCAACGTCCAAGAGGGAAGCCTATGTTGCCCGGAACGTAGAAATGACCATAACTTTCACACTGGGTGCAATTATTCGTTTTATACGATGGAAAAGCTATTGTGTTTATATTGTATTTTATGCCTCTGGCGTTGACTTCTTAGGCCCTAGCTATTCGATCTTGTGGAGCAATGCCTCAGAGTTAAGCCTAGGATGCCCGAAACGTCGAAATGGTCATTACTTACGCACTGGTTGCAATTATCCCTGTTATACGATGGTAAAACTGTTGTATTTTTATTGTATTGTATGCTTTAGGCGATGACTTCTAAGGCCCTAACTATTCGATCTGGTGGAGCAACGCCCTAGAGTGAAGCCTAGGTTGCCCGGTACGTAGAAATGACCATCACTATCAAACTGGTTGCAATTATTTGTTTTATACGATGGAAAAGCTGTTGTATTTATATCGTATTTTATGCTTCTGGCGTTCACTTCTTAGGCCCTAACTATTCGATCTGGTGGTACAACGACCTAGGGTGAAGCCTAGGTTGCTCGGAAAGTAGAAATGACCATAGCTTTCACACTGGTAGCAATTATTCGTTTTATACTATGGAAAAACTGTTGTATTTTTATTGCATTTTATGCTTCGGGCGTTGACTTCTAAGTCCCTAACTATTCAATCTGTTGGAGCAACGCCCTAGAGTGAAGCCTCGGTTGCTCGGAATGTAGAAATGACCATAACTTTCACACTGGTTGCAATTATTCGTTTTATACGATGGAAAAACTGTTGTATTTATATTGTATTTTATGCTTCTGGCGTTCACTTCTTAGGCCCTAACTATTCAATCTGGTGGAACAACGCCCTAGAGTGTAGCCTAGGTTGCCCGGAACGTAGAAATGACCATAACTTTTACACTGGTAGCAATTATTCGTTTTATACAATGGAAAATCTGTTGTATTTATATGGTATTTTATGCTTCTGGCGTTGACTTCTTAGGCCCTAACTATTCGATCTGGTGGAGCAATGCCTCAGAGTTAAGTCTAGGATGCCCGAAACGCCGAAATGATCATTACTTTCACGCTTGTTGCAATTATTCCTGTTATACGATGAAAAGACCGTTGTATTTTTACTGTATTTTATGCTTCAGGCGTAGGCTTCTAAGGCCGTAGCTATTCGATATGGTGGAGCACCGCCCTAGAGTGAAGCCTAGGTTGCCCGGAACGTAGAAATGACCATAACTTTTACACTGGTAGCAATTATTCGTTTTATACGGTGGAAAAGCTGTTGTATTTATATTGTATTTTATGCTTATGGCGTTCACTTCTTAGGACCTAACTGTTTGATCTGGTGGAGCACCGCCCTAGAGTGAAGCCTAGGTTGCCCGGAACGTAGAAATGACCATAACTTTTACACTGGTAGCAATTATTCGTTTTATACGATGGAAAAGCTGTTGTATTTATATTGTATTTTATGCTTCTGGCGTTCACTTCTTAGGCCCTAACTATTCAATCTGGTGGAACAACGCCCTAGGGTGTAGCCTAGGTTGCCCGGAACGTAGAAATGACCATAACTTTTACACTGGTAGCAATTATTCGTTTTATACAATGGAAAATCTGTTGTATTTATATGGTATTTTATGCTTCTGGCGTTGACTTCTTAGGCCCTAACTATTCGATCTGGTGGAGCAATGCCTCAGAGTTAAGTCTAGGATGCCCGAAACGCCGAAATGATCATTACTTTCACGCTTGTTGCAATTATTCCTGTTATACGATGAAAAGACCGTTGTATTTTTACTGTATTTTATGCTTCAGGCGTAGGCTTCTAAGGCCGTAGCTATTCGATATGGTGGAGCACCGCCCTAGAGTGAAGCCTAGGTTGCCCGGAACGTAGATATGACCATAACTTTTACACTGGTAGCAATTATTCGTTTTATACGATGGAAAAGCTGTTGTATTTATGTTGTATTTTATGCTTATGGCGTTCACTTCTTAGGCCCTAACTGTTTGATCTGGTGGAGCAACGCCCTAGAGTGAAGCCTAGGTTGCCCGGAACGTAGAAAGGACCATTACTTTCATACTGTTTGCAATTATTCCTTTTATACGATGGAAAAGCTGTTGTATTTATATTGTATTTTATGCTTCTGGCGTTCACTTCTTAGGCCCTAACTATTCGCTCTGGTGGAACATCGCCCTAGGGTAAAGCCAGGATTGCGCGGAACGTAGAAGTGACCATAACTTTCACACTGGTTGCTATCATTCGTTTTATATGATGGGAAAACTGTTGTATTAATATTGTATTTTATGCTTCTGGCGTTGACTTCATAGGCCGTAACTATTCAATCTGGTGGAGCAACGCCCTGGAGTGAAACCTAGGTTGCCCGGAACGTAGAAATGACCATAACTTTCACACAGGTAGCAATTATTCGTTTTATACGATGGAAAAACTGTTGTATTTTTATTGCATTTTATGCTTCGTGCGTTGACTTCTAAGGCCCTAACTATTCAATCTGTTGGAGCAACGCCCTAGAGTGAAGCCTAGGTTGCTCGGAATGTAGAAATGACCATAACTTTCACACTGGTAGCAATTATTCGTTTTATACGATGGAAAAACTGTTCTATTTATTTTGTATTTTATGCTTCGGGCGTTGACTTCTAAGGCCCTAACTATTCGATCTGGTGGAGCAACGCCCTAGAGTGAAGCCTAGGTTGCCCGGTACGTAGAAATGACCATCACTATCAAACTGGTTGCAATTATTTGTTTTATACGATGGAAAAGCTGTTGTATTTATATCGTATTTTATGCTTCTGGCGTTCACTTCTTAGGCCCTAACTATTCGATCTGGTGGTACAACGACCTAGGGTGAAGCCTAGGTTGCTCGGAAAGTAGAAATGACCATAGCTTTCACACTGGTAGCAATTATTCGTTTTATACTATGGAAAAACTGTTGTATTTTTATTGCATTTTATGCTTCGGGCGTTGACTTCTAAGTCACTAACTATTCAATCTGTTGGAGCAACGCCCTATAGTGAAGCCTAGGTTGCTCGGAATGTAGAAATGACCATAACTTTCACACTGGTTGCAATTATTCGTTTTATACGATGGAAAATCTGTTGTATTTATATGGTATTTTATGCTTCTGGCGTTGACTTCTTAGGCCCTAACTATTCGATCTGGTGGAGCAATGCCTCAGAGTTAAGTCTAGGATGCCCGAAACGCCGAAATGATCATTACTTTCACGCTTGTTGCAATTATTCCTGTTATACGATGAAAAGACCGTTGTATTTTTATTGTATTTTATGCTTCAGGCGTAGGCTTCTAAGGCCGTAGCTATTCGATATGGTGGAGCACCGCCCTAGAGTGAAGCCTAGGTTGCCCGGAACGTAGAAATGACCATAACTTTTACATTGGTAGCAATTATTCGTTTTATACGATGGAAAAGCTGTTGTATTTATATTGTATTTTATGCTTCTGGTGTTCACTTCTTAGGCCCTAACTATTCGATCTGGTGGAGCAATGCCTCAGAGTTAAGTCTAGGATGCCCGAAACGCCGAAATGATCATTACTTTCACGCTTGTTGCAATTATTCCCGTTATACGATGAAAAGACCGTTGTATTTTTATTGTATTTTATGCTTCAGGCGTAGGCTTCTAAGGCCGTAGCTATTCGATATGGTGGAGCACCGCCCTAGAGTGAAGCCTAGGTTGCTCGGAAAGTAGAAATGACCATAGCTTTCACACTGGTAGCAATTATTCCTGTTATAAGATGAAAAAACTGTTGTACTTTTATTGCATTTTTTGCTTCAGGCGTTGACTTCTAAGATCGTAGCTATTCGACGTGGTGGAGCAACGCCCTAGCGTGACGCCTAGGTTGCCTGGAACGTAGAAATGACCATTACTTTCACAATGTATGCAATTATTCATTTTATACGATGGAAAAACTGTTCTACTTATATTGCATTTTATTCTTCTGCCGTTGACTTCTAAGGCCCTAACTATTCGATCTGATGGAGCAACGGCCTAGAGTGAAGCCTCGGTTGCCCGGAACGTAAAAATGACCATAACTTTCACACTGGAAACAATTATTCATTTTATACACGGAACAGCTGTTCTATTTATTTTGTATTTTATGCATCGGGCGTTGACTTCTATGGCCCTACCTATTCGATCTGGTGGATCAACACCCTACGGTGAAGCCTAGGTTGCCCGCCACGTAGAAATGGCCATAACTTTTACACTGGTAGCAATTATTCGTTTTACACAATGGAAAAACTGTTCTATTTATTTTGTATTTAATGCTTCGGGCGTTGGCTTGTAAGGCCCTAACTGTTTGATCTGGTGGAGCAACGCCCTAGAGTGAAGCCTAGGTTGCCCGGAACGTAGAAATGAACATAGCTTTCACACTGGTTGCTATTATTCGTTTTATACGATGGAAAAACTGTTATATTTATGTTGTATTTTATGCTTCAGGCGTTGACTTCTGAGGCCGTAGCTATTCGATGTGGTGGAAGAACGCCATAGAGTGAAGCCTAGGTTGCCCGGAACGTAGAAATGTCCATATCTTTCACACTGTTTGCAATTATTCATTTTATACGGTGGCAAAGCTGTTGCATTTATATTGTATTTTATGCTTCTGGCGTTGACTCCTTAGGCCCTAACTATTCGATCTGGTGGAGCAATGCCTCAGAGTTAAGTCTAGGATGCCCGAAACGCCGAAATGATCATTACTTTCACGCATGTTGCAATTATTCCTGTTATACGATGAAAAGACTGTTGTATTTTTATTGTATTTTATGCATCAGGCGTAGGCTTCTATGGCCGTAACTATTCGATATGGTGGAGCACCGCCCTAGAGTGAAGCCTAGGTTGTCCGGAACGTAGATATGACCATAGCTTTCACACAGGTTGCAATTATTCGTTTTATACGATTGAATGACTGTTGTATTTATTTTGTAGTTTATGCTTCTGGCGTTGAATTCCAAGGCCCTAACACTTCGACCTGGTGGAGCAATGCCTCAGAGTTAAGTCTAGGATGCCCGAAACGTCGAAATGATCATTAATTTCTCACTGGTTGCAACTACTCATGCTATACGATGGAAAAACTGTTGCATTTTTATTGTTTTTTCTGCTTCTGGCTTTGACTTCTAAGGTCCTAGCTATTCGATCAGGTGAGGCAACGTCCAAGAGGGAAGCCTATGTTGCCCGGAACGTGGAAATGACCATAACTTTCACACTGGGTGCAATTATTCGTTTTATACGATGGAAAAGCTATTGTATTTATATTGTATTTTATGCCTCTGGCGTTGACTTCTTAGGCCCTAGCTATTCGATCTTGTGGAGCAATGCCTCAGAGTTAAGCCTAGGATGCCCGAAACGTCGAAATGGTCATTACTTACGCACTGGTTGCAATTATCCCTGTTATACGATGGTAAAACTGTTGTATTTTTATTGTATTGTATGCTTTAGGCGATGACTTCTAAGGCCCTAACTATTCGATCTGGTGTAGCAACGCACTAGGGTGAAGCCTAGGTTGCCCGGAACGTGGAAATGACCACAGCTTTCACACTGTTTGCCATTATTCGTTTTATACGATGGAAAAGCTGTTGTATTTATATCATATTTTATGCTTCTGGCGTTGACTTCTTAGGTCCCAACCTTTCGATCTGGTGGAACGGCGCCCTCGGGTGAAGCGTAGGTTGCCCGGAACGTAGAAATGACCATAGGTTTCATAATGGTTGCAATTATTCGATTTATACGATGGAAATACTGTTGTATTTCTATTGTATTTTATGCTTCGAGCGTTGACTTCTTAGGCCCTAACACTTCAATCTGGTGGAGCAACGCCCTAGAGTGAAGCCTAGGTTGCCCGGTACGTAGAAGTGACCATCACTATCAAACTCGTTGCAATTATTTGTTTCATACGATGGAAAAGCTGTTGTATTTATATCGTATTTTATGCTTCTGGCGTTGACTTCTTAGGCCCTAACTATTCCATCTGGTGGAACAACGCCCTAGGGTGAAGCCTAGGTTGCCCGGGAAGTAGAAATGACCATAACTTTCACACTGGTAGCAATTATTCGTTTTATACGATGGAAAAACTGTTCTATTTATTTTGTATTTTATGCTTCGGGCGTTGACTTCTAAGGCCCTAACTATTCGATCTGGTGGAGCAACGCCCTAGAGTGAAGCCTAGGTTGCCCGGTACGTAGAAATGACCATCACTATCAAACTGGTTGCAATTATTTGTTTTATACGATGGAAAAGCTGTTGTATTTATATCGTATTTTATGCTTCTGGCGTTCACTTCTTAGGCCCTAACTATTCGATCTGGTGGTACAACGACCTAGGGTGAAGCCTAGGTTGCTCGGAAAGTAGAAATGACCATAGCTTTCACACTGGTAGCAATTATTCGTTTTATACTATGGAAAAACTGTTGTATTTTTATTGCATTTTATGCTTCGGGCGTTGACTTCTAAGTCCCTAACTATTCAATCTGTTGGAGCAACGCCCTAGAGTGAAGCCTAGGTTGCTCGGAATGTAGAAATGACCATAACTTTCACACTGGTTGCAATTATTCGTTTTATACGATGGAAAAACTGTTGTATTTATATTGTATTTTATGCTTCTGGCGTTCACTTCTTAGGCCCTAACTATTCAATCTGGTGGAACAACGCCCTAGAGTGTAGCCTAGGTTGCCCGGAACGTAGAAATGACCATAACTTTTACACTGGTAGCAATTATTCGTTTTATACAATGGAAAATCTGTTGTATTTATATGGTATTTTATGCTTCTGGCGTTGACTTCTTAGGCCCTAACTATTCGATCTGGTGGAGCAATGCCTCAGAGTTAAGTCTAGGATGCCCGAAACGCCGAAATGATCATTACTTTCACGCTTGTTGCAATTATTCCTGTTATACGATGAAAAGACCGTTGTATTTTTACTGTATTTTATGCTTCAGGCGTAGGCTTCTAAGGCCGTAGCTATTCGATATGGTGGAGCACCGCCCTAGAGTGAAGCCTAGGTTGCCCGGAACGTAGAAATGACCATAACTTTTACACTGGTAGCAATTATTCGTTTTATACGGTGGAAAAGCTGTTGTATTTATATTGTATTTTATGCTTATGGCGTTCACTTCTTAGGCCCTAACTGTTTGATCTGGTGGAGCACCGCCCTAGAGTGAAGCCTAGGTTGACCGGAACGTAGAAATGACCATAACTTTTACACTGGTAGCAATTATTCGTTTTATACGATGGAAAAGCTGTTGTATTTATATTGTATTTTATGCTTCTGGCGTTCACTTCTTAGGCCCTAACTATTCAATCTGGTGGAACAACGCCCTAGGGTGTAGCCTAGGTTGCCCGGAACGTAGAAATGACCATAACTTTTACACTGGTAGCAATTATTCGTTTTATACAATGGAAAATCTGTTGTATTTATATGGTATTTTATGCTTCTGGCGTTGACTTCTTAGGCCCTAACTATTCGATCTGGTGGAGCAATGCCTCAGAGTTAAGTCTAGGATGCCCGAAACGCCGAAATGATCATTACTTTCACGCTTGTTGCAATTATTCCTGTTATACGATGAAAAGACCGTTGTATTTTTACTGTATTTTATGCTTCAGGCGTAGGCTTCTAAGGCCGTAGCTATTCGATATGGTGGAGCACCGCCCTAGAGTGAAGCCTAGGTTGCCCGGAACGTAGATATGACCATAACTTTTACACTGGTAGCAATTATTCGTTTTATACGATGGAAAAGCTGTTGTATTTATGTTGTATTTTATGCTTATGGCGTTCACTTCTTAGGCCCTAACTGTTTGATCTGGTGGAGCAACGCCCTAGAGTGAAGCCTAGGTTGCCCGGAACGTAGAAAGGACCATTACTTTCATACTGTTTGCAATTATTCCTTTTATACGATGGAAAAGCTGTTGTATTTATATTGTATTTTATGCTTCTGGCGTTCACTTCTTAGGCCCTAACTATTCGCTCTGGTGGAACATCGCCCTAGGGTAAAGCCAGGATTGCGCGGAACGTAGAAGTGACCATAACTTTCACACTGGTTGCTATCATTCGTTTTATATGATGGGAAAACTGTTGTATTAATATTGTATTTTATGCTTCTGGCGTTGACTTCATAGGCCGTAACTATTCAATCTGGTGGAGCAACGCCCTGGAGTGAAACCTAGGTTGCCCGGAACGTAGAAATGACCATAACTTTCACACAGGTAGCAATTATTCGTTTTATACGATGGAAAAACTGTTGTATTTTTATTGCATTTTATGCTTCGTGCGTTGACTTCTAAGGCCCTAACTATTCAATCTGTTGGAGCAACGCCCTAGAGTGAAGCCTAGGTTGCTCGGAATGTAGAAATGACCATAACTTTCACACTGGTAGCAATTATTCGTTTTATACGATGGAAAAACTGTTCTATTTATTTTGTATTTTATGCTTCGGGCGTTGACTTCTAAGGCCCTAACTATTCGATCTGGTGGAGCAACGCCCTAGAGTGAAGCCTAGGTTGCCCGGTACGTAGAAATGACCATCACTATCAAACTGGTTGCAATTATTTGTTTTATACGATGGAAAAGCTGTTGTATTTATATCGTATTTTATGCTTCTGGCGTTCACTTCTTAGGCCCTAACTATTCGATCTGGTGGTACAACGACCTAGGGTGAAGCCTAGGTTGCTCGGAAAGTAGAAATGACCATAGCTTTCACACTGGTAGCAATTATTCGTTTTATACTATGGAAAAACTGTTGTATTTTTATTGCATTTTATGCTTCGGGCGTTGACTTCTAAGTCACTAACTATTCAATCTGTTGGAGCAACGCCCTATAGTGAAGCCTAGGTTGCTCGGAATGTAGAAATGACCATAACTTTCACACTGGTTGCAATTATTCGTTTTATACGATGGAAAATCTGTTGTATTTATATGGTATTTTATGCTTCTGGCGTTGACTTCTTAGGCCCTAACTATTCGATCTGGTGGAGCAATGCCTCAGAGTTAAGTCTAGGATGCCCGAAACGCCGAAATGATCATTACTTTCACGCTTGTTGCAATTATTCCTGTTATACGATGAAAAGACCGTTGTATTTTTATTGTATTTTATGCTTCAGGCGTAGGCTTCTAAGGCCGTAGCTATTCGATATGGTGGAGCACCGCCCTAGAGTGAAGCCTAGGTTGCCCGGAACGTAGAAATGACCATAACTTTTACATTGGTAGCAATTATTCGTTTTATACGATGGAAAAGCTGTTGTATTTATATTGTATTTTATGCTTCTGGCGTTGACTCCTTAGGCCCTAACTATTCGATCTGGTGGAGCAATGCCTCAGAGTTAAGTCTAGGATGCCCGAAACGCCGAAATGATCATTACTTTCACGCATGTTGCAATTATTCCTGTTATACGATGAAAAGACTGTTGTATTTTTATTGTATTTTATGCATCAGGCGTAGGCTTCTATGGCCGTAACTATTCGATATGGTGGAGCACCGCCCTAGAGTGAAGCCTAGGTTGTCCGGAACGTAGATATGACCATAGCTTTCACACAGGTTGCAATTATTCGTTTTATACGATTGAATGACTGTTGTATTTATTTTGTAGTTTATGCTTCTGGCGTTGAATTCCAAGGCCCTAACACTTCGACCTGGTGGAGCAATGCCTCAGAGTTAAGTCTAGGATGCCCGAAACGTCGAAATGATCATTAATTTCTCACTGGTTGCAACTACTCATGCTATACGATGGAAAAACTGTTGCATTTTTATTGTTTTTTCTGCTTCTGGCTTTGACTTCTAAGGTCCTAGCTATTCGATCAGGTGAGGCAACGTCCAAGAGGGAAGCCTATGTTGCCCGGAACGTGGAAATGACCATAACTTTCACACTGGGTGCAATTATTCGTTTTATACGATGGAAAAGCTATTGTATTTATATTGTATTTTATGCCTCTGGCGTTGACTTCTTAGGCCCTAGCTATTCGATCTTGTGGAGCAATGCCTCAGAGTTAAGCCTAGGATGCCCGAAACGTCGAAATGGTCATTACTTACGCACTGGTTGCAATTATCCCTGTTATACGATGGTAAAACTGTTGTATTTTTATTGTATTGTATGCTTTAGGCGATGACTTCTAAGGCCCTAACTATTCGATCTGGTGTAGCAACGCACTAGGGTGAAGCCTAGGTTGCCCGGAACGTGGAAATGACCACAGCTTTCACACTGTTTGCCATTATTCGTTTTATACGATGGAAAAGCTGTTGTATTTATATCATATTTTATGCTTCTGGCGTTGACTTCTTAGGTCCCAACCTTTCGATCTGGTGGAACGGCGCCCTCGGGTGAAGCGTAGGTTGCCCGGAACGTAGAAATGACCATAGGTTTCATAATGGTTGCAATTATTCGATTTATACGATGGAAATACTGTTGTATTTCTATTGTATTTTATGCTTCGAGCGTTGACTTCTTAGGCCCTAACACTTCAATCTGGTGGAGCAACGCCCTAGAGTGAAGCCTAGGTTGCCCGGTACGTAGAAGTGACCATCACTATCAAACTCGTTGCAATTATTTGTTTCATACGATGGAAAAGCTGTTGTATTTATATCGTATTTTATGCTTCTGGCGTTGACTTCTTAGGCCCTAACTATTCCATCTGGTGGAACAACGCCCTAGGGTGAAGCCTAGGTTGCCCGGGAAGTAGAAATGACCATAACTTTCACACTGGTAGCAATTATTCGTTTTATACGATGGAAAAACTGTTCTATTTATTTTGTATTTTATGCTTCGGGCGTTGACTTCTAAGGCCCTAACTATTCGATCTGGTGGAGCAACGCCCTAGAGTGAAGCCTAGGTTGCCCGGTACGTAGAAATGACCATCACTATCAAACTGGTTGCAATTATTTGTTTTATACGATGGAAAAGCTGTTGTATTTATATCGTATTTTATGCTTCTGGCGTTCACTTCTTAGGCCCTAACTATTCGATCTGGTGGTACAACGACCTAGGGTGAAGCCTAGGTTGCTCGGAAAGTAGAAATGACCATAGCTTTCACACTGGTAGCAATTATTCGTTTTATACTATGGAAAAACTGTTGTATTTTTATTGCATTTTATGCTTCGGGCGTTGACTTCTAAGTCCCTAACTATTCAATCTGTTGGAGCAACGCCCTAGAGTGAAGCCTAGGTTGCTCGGAATGTAGAAATGACCATAACTTTCACACTGGTTGCAATTATTCGTTTTATACGATGGAAAAACTGTTGTATTTATATTGTATTTTATGCTTCTGGCGTTCACTTCTTAGGCCCTAACTATTCAATCTGGTGGAACAACGCCCTAGAGTGTAGCCTAGGTTGCCCGGAACGTAGAAATGACCATAACTTTTACACTGGTAGCAATTATTCGTTTTATACAATGGAAAATCTGTTGTATTTATATGGTATTTTATGCTTCTGGCGTTGACTTCTTAGGCCCTAACTATTCGATCTGGTGGAGCAATGCCTCAGAGTTAAGTCTAGGATGCCCGAAACGCCGAAATGATCATTACTTTCACGCTTGTTGCAATTATTCCTGTTATACGATGAAAAGACCGTTGTATTTTTACTGTATTTTATGCTTCAGGCGTAGGCTTCTAAGGCCGTAGCTATTCGATATGGTGGAGCACCGCCCTAGAGTGAAGCCTAGGTTGCCCGGAACGTAGAAATGACCATAACTTTTACACTGGTAGCAATTATTCGTTTTATACGGTGGAAAAGCTGTTGTATTTATATTGTATTTTATGCTTATGGCGTTCACTTCTTAGGCCCTAACTGTTTGATCTGGTGGAGCACCGCCCTAGAGTGAAGCCTAGGTTGACCGGAACGTAGAAATGACCATAACTTTTACACTGGTAGCAATTATTCGTTTTATACGATGGAAAAGCTGTTGTATTTATATTGTATTTTATGCTTCTGGCGTTCACTTCTTAGGCCCTAACTATTCAATCTGGTGGAACAACGCCCTAGGGTGTAGCCTAGGTTGCCCGGAACGTAGAAATGACCATAACTTTTACACTGGTAGCAATTATTCGTTTTATACAATGGAAAATCTGTTGTATTTATATGGTATTTTATGCTTCTGGCGTTGACTTCTTAGGCCCTAACTATTCGATCTGGTGGAGCAATGCCTCAGAGTTAAGTCTAGGATGCCCGAAACGCCGAAATGATCATTACTTTCACGCTTGTTGCAATTATTCCTGTTATACGATGAAAAGACCGTTGTATTTTTACTGTATTTTATGCTTCAGGCGTAGGCTTCTAAGGCCGTAGCTATTCGATATGGTGGAGCACCGCCCTAGAGTGAAGCCTAGGTTGCCCGGAACGTAGATATGACCATAACTTTTACACTGGTAGCAATTATTCGTTTTATACGATGGAAAAGCTGTTGTATTTATGTTGTATTTTATGCTTATGGCGTTCACTTCTTAGGCCCTAACTGTTTGATCTGGTGGAGCAACGCCCTAGAGTGAAGCCTAGGTTGCCCGGAACGTAGAAAGGACCATTACTTTCATACTGTTTGCAATTATTCCTTTTATACGATGGAAAAGCTGTTGTATTTATATTGTATTTTATGCTTCTGGCGTTCACTTCTTAGGCCCTAACTATTCGCTCTGGTGGAACATCGCCCTAGGGTAAAGCCAGGATTGCGCGGAACGTAGAAGTGACCATAACTTTCACACTGGTTGCTATCATTCGTTTTATATGATGGGAAAACTGTTGTATTAATATTGTATTTTATGCTTCTGGCGTTGACTTCATAGGCCGTAACTATTCAATCTGGTGGAGCAACGCCCTGGAGTGAAACCTAGGTTGCCCGGAACGTAGAAATGACCATAACTTTCACACAGGTAGCAATTATTCGTTTTATACGATGGAAAAACTGTTGTATTTTTATTGCATTTTATGCTTCGTGCGTTGACTTCTAAGGCCCTAACTATTCAATCTGTTGGAGCAACGCCCTAGAGTGAAGCCTAGGTTGCTCGGAATGTAGAAATGACCATAACTTTCACACTGGTAGCAATTATTCGTTTTATACGATGGAAAAACTGTTCTATTTATTTTGTATTTTATGCTTCGGGCGTTGACTTCTAAGGCCCTAACTATTCGATCTGGTGGAGCAACGCCCTAGAGTGAAGCCTAGGTTGCCCGGTACGTAGAAATGACCATCACTATCAAACTGGTTGCAATTATTTGTTTTATACGATGGAAAAGCTGTTGTATTTATATCGTATTTTATGCTTCTGGCGTTCACTTCTTAGGCCCTAACTATTCGATCTGGTGGTACAACGACCTAGGGTGAAGCCTAGGTTGCTCGGAAAGTAGAAATGACCATAGCTTTCACACTGGTAGCAATTATTCGTTTTATACTATGGAAAAACTGTTGTATTTTTATTGCATTTTATGCTTCGGGCGTTGACTTCTAAGTCACTAACTATTCAATCTGTTGGAGCAACGCCCTATAGTGAAGCCTAGGTTGCTCGGAATGTAGAAATGACCATAACTTTCACACTGGTTGCAATTATTCGTTTTATACGATGGAAAATCTGTTGTATTTATATGGTATTTTATGCTTCTGGCGTTGACTTCTTAGGCCCTAACTATTCGATCTGGTGGAGCAATGCCTCAGAGTTAAGTCTAGGATGCCCGAAACGCCGAAATGATCATTACTTTCACGCTTGTTGCAATTATTCCTGTTATACGATGAAAAGACCGTTGTATTTTTATTGTATTTTATGCTTCAGGCGTAGGCTTCTAAGGCCGTAGCTATTCGATATGGTGGAGCACCGCCCTAGAGTGAAGCCTAGGTTGCCCGGAACGTAGAAATGACCATAACTTTTACATTGGTAGCAATTATTCGTTTTATACGATGGAAAAGCTGTTGTATTTATATTGTATTTTATGCTTCTGGTGTTCACTTCTTAGGCCCTAACTATTCGATCTGGTGGAGCAATGCCTCAGAGTTAAGTCTAGGATGCCCGAAACGCCGAAATGATCATTACTTTCACGCTTGTTGCAATTATTCCCGTTATACGATGAAAAGACCGTTGTATTTTTATTGTATTTTATGCTTCAGGCGTAGGCTTCTAAGGCCGTAGCTATTCGATATGGTGGAGCACCGCCCTAGAGTGAAGCCTAGGTTGCTCGGAAAGTAGAAATGACCATAGCTTTCACACTGGTAGCAATTATTCCTGTTATAAGATGAAAAAACTGTTGTACTTTTATTGCATTTTTTGCTTCAGGCGTTGACTTCTAAGATCGTAGCTATTCGACGTGGTGGAGCAACGCCCTAGAGTGACGCCTAGGTTGCCTGGAACGTAGAAATGACCATTACTTTCACAATGTATGCAATTATTCATTTTATACGATGGAAAAACTGTTCTACTTATATTGCATTTTATTCTTCTGCCGTTGACTTCTAAGGCCCTAACTATTCGATCTGATGGAGCAACGGCCTAGAGTGAAGCCTCGGTTGCCCGGAACGTAAAAATGACCATAACTTTCACACTGGAAACAATTATTCATTTTATACACGGAACAGCTGTTCTATTTATTTTGTATTTTATGCATCGGGCGTTGACTTCTATGGCCCTACCTATTCGATCTGGTGGATCAACACCCTACGGTGAAGCCTAGGTTGCCCGCCACGTAGAAATGGCCATAACTTTTACACTGGTAGCAATTATTCGTTTTACACAATGGAAAAACTGTTCTATTTATTTTGTATTTAATGCTTCGGGCGTTGGCTTGTAAGGCCCTAACTGTTTGATCTGGTGGAGCAACGCCCTAGAGTGAAGCCTAGGTTGCCCGGAACGTAGAAATGAACATAGCTTTCACACTGGTTGCTATTATTCGTTTTATACGATGGAAAAACTGTTATATTTATGTTGTATTTTATGCTTCAGGCGTTGACTTCTGAGGCCGTAGCTATTCGATGTGGTGGAAGAACGCCATAGAGTGAAGCCTAGGTTGCCCGGAACGTAGAAATGTCCATATCTTTCACACTGTTTGCAATTATTCATTTTATACGGTGGCAAAGCTGTTGCATTTATATTGTATTTTATGCTTCTGGCGTTGACTCCTTAGGCCCTAACTATTCGATCTGGTGGAGCAATGCCTCAGAGTTAAGTCTAGGATGCCCGAAACGCCGAAATGATCATTACTTTCACGCATGTTGCAATTATTCCTGTTATACGATGAAAAGACTGTTGTATTTTTATTGTATTTTATGCATCAGGCGTAGGCTTCTATGGCCGTAACTATTCGATATGGTGGAGCACCGCCCTAGAGTGAAGCCTAGGTTGTCCGGAACGTAGATATGACCATAGCTTTCACACAGGTTGCAATTATTCGTTTTATACGATTGAATGACTGTTGTATTTATTTTGTAGTTTATGCTTCTGGCGTTGAATTCCAAGGCCCTAACACTTCGACCTGGTGGAGCAATGCCTCAGAGTTAAGTCTAGGATGCCCGAAACGTCGAAATGATCATTAATTTCTCACTGGTTGCAACTACTCATGCTATACGATGGAAAAACTGTTGCATTTTTATTGTTTTTTCTGCTTCTGGCTTTGACTTCTAAGGTCCTAGCTATTCGATCAGGTGAGGCAACGTCCAAGAGGGAAGCCTATGTTGCCCGGAACGTAGAAATGACCATAACTTTCACACTGGGTGCAATTATTCGTTTTATACGATGGAAAAGCTATTGTATTTATATTGTATTTTATGCCTCTGGCGTTGACTTCTTAGGCCCTAGCTATTCGATCTTGTGGAGCAATGCCTCAGAGTTAAGCCTAGGATGCCCGAAACGTCGAAATGGTCATTACTTACGCACTGGTTGCAATTATCCCTGTTATACGATGGTAAAACTGTTGTATTTTTATTGTATTGTATGCTTTAGGCGATGACTTCTAAGGCCCTAACTATTCGATCTGGTGTAGCAACGCACTAGGGTGAAGCCTAGGTTGCCCGGAACGTGGAAATGACCACAGCTTTCACACTGTTTGCCATTATTCGTTTTATACGATGGAAAAGCTGTTGTATTTATATCATATTTTATGCTTCTGGCGTTGACTTCTTAGGTCCCAACCTTTCGATCTGGTGGAACGGCGCCCTCGGGTGAAGCGTAGGTTGCCCGGAACGTAGAAATGACCATAGGTTTCATAATGGTTGCAATTATTCGATTTATACGATGGAAATACTGTTGTATTTCTATTGTATTTTATGCTTCGAGCGTTGACTTCTTAGGCCCTAACACTTCAATCTGGTGGAGCAACGCCCTAGAGTGAAGCCTAGGTTGCCCGGTACGTAGAAGTGACCATCACTATCAAACTCGTTGCAATTATTTGTTTCATACGATGGAAAAGCTGTTGTATTTATATCGTATTTTATGCTTCTGGCGTTGACTTCTTAGGCCCTAACTATTCCATCTGGTGGAACAACGCCCTAGGGTGAAGCCTAGGTTGCCCGGGAAGTAGAAATGACCATAACTTTCACACTGGTAGCAATTATTCGTTTTATACGATGGAAAAACTGTTCTATTTATTTTGTATTTTATGCTTCGGGCGTTGACTTCTAAGGCCCTAACTATTCGATCTGGTGGAGCAACGCCCTAGAGTGAAGCCTAGGTTGCCCGGTACGTAGAAATGACCATCACTATCAAACTGGTTGCAATTATTTGTTTTATACGATGGAAAAGCTGTTGTATTTATATCGTATTTTATGCTTCTGGCGTTCACTTCTTAGGCCCTAACTATTCGATCTGGTGGTACAACGACCTAGGGTGAAGCCTAGGTTGCTCGGAAAGTAGAAATGACCATAGCTTTCACACTGGTAGCAATTATTCGTTTTATACTATGGAAAAACTGTTGTATTTTTATTGCATTTTATGCTTCGGGCGTTGACTTCTAAGTCCCTAACTATTCAATCTGTTGGAGCAACGCCCTAGAGTGAAGCCTAGGTTGCTCGGAATGTAGAAATGACAATAACTTTCACACTGGTTGCAATTATTCGTTTTATACGATGGAAAAACTGTTGTATTTATATTGTATTTTATGCTTCTGGCGTTCACTTCTTAGGCCCTAACTATTCAATCTGGTGGAACAACGCCCTAGAGTGTAGCCTAGGTTGCCCGGAACGTAGAAATGACCATAACTTTTACACTGGTAGCAATTATTCGTTTTATACAATGGAAAATCTGTTGTATTTATATGGTATTTTATGCTTCTGGCGTTGACTTCTTAGGCCCTAACTATTCGATCTGGTGGAGCAATGCCTCAGAGTTAAGTCTAGGATGCCCGAAACGCCGAAATGATCATTACTTTCACGCTTGTTGCAATTATTCCTGTTATACGATGAAAAGACCGTTGTATTTTTACTGTATTTTATGCTTCAGGCGTAGGCTTCTAAGGCCGTAGCTATTCGATATGGTGGAGCACCGCCCTAGAGTGAAGCCTAGGTTGCCCGGAACGTAGAAATGACCATAACTTTTACACTGGTAGCAATTATTCGTTTTATACGGTGGAAAAGCTGTTGTATTTATATTGTATTTTATGCTTATGGCGTTCACTTCTTAGGCCCTAACTGTTTGATCTGGTGGAGCACCGCCCTAGAGTGAAGCCTAGGTTGACCGGAACGTAGAAATGACCATAACTTTTACACTGGTAGCAATTATTCGTTTTATACGATGGAAAAGCTGTTGTATTTATATTGTATTTTATGCTTCTGGCGTTCACTTCTTAGGCCCTAACTATTCAATCTGGTGGAACAACGCCCTAGGGTGTAGCCTAGGTTGCCCGGAACGTAGAAATGACCATAACTTTTACACTGGTAGCAATTATTCGTTTTATACAATGGAAAATCTGTTGTATTTATATGGTATTTTATGCTTCTGGCGTTGACTTCTTAGGCCCTAACTATTCGATCTGGTGGAGCAATGCCTCAGAGTTAAGTCTAGGATGCCCGAAACGCCGAAATGATCATTACTTTCACGCTTGTTGCAATTATTCCTGTTATACGATGAAAAGACCGTTGTATTTTTACTGTATTTTATGCTTCAGGCGTAGGCTTCTAAGGCCGTAGCTATTCGATATGGTGGAGCACCGCCCTAGAGTGAAGCCTAGGTTGCCCGGAACGTAGAAATGACCATAACTTTTACACTGGTAGCAATTATTCGTTTTATACGATGGAAAAGCTGTTGTATTTATGTTGTATTTTATGCTTATGGCGTTCACTTCTTAGGCCCTAACTGTTTGATCTGGTGGAGCAACGCCCTAGAGTGAAGCCTAGGTTGCCCGGAACGTAGAAAGGACCATTACTTTCATACTGTTTGCAATTATTCCTTTTATACGATGGAAAAGCTGTTGTATTTATATTGTATTTTATGCTTCTGGCGTTCACTTCTTAGGCCCTAACTATTCGCTCTGGTGGAACATCGCCCTAGGGTAAAGCCAGGATTGCGCGGAACGTAGAAGTGACCATAACTTTCACACTGGTTGCTATCATTCGTTTTATATGATGGGAAAACTGTTGTATTAATATTGTATTTTATGCTTCTGGCGTTGACTTCATAGGCCGTAACTATTCAATCTGGTGGAGCAACGCCCTGGAGTGAAACCTAGGTTGCCCGGAACGTAGAAATGACCATAACTTTCACACAGGTAGCAATTATTCGTTTTATACGATGGAAAAACTGTTGTATTTTTATTGCATTTTATGCTTCGTGCGTTGACTTCTAAGGCCCTAACTATTCAATCTGTTGGAGCAACGCCCTAGAGTGAAGCCTAGGTTGCTCGGAATGTAGAAATGACCATAACTTTCACACTGGTAGCAATTATTCGTTTTATACGATGGAAAAACTGTTCTATTTATTTTGTATTTTATGCTTCGGGCGTTGACTTCTAAGGCCCTAACTATTCGATCTGGTGGAGCAACGCCCTAGAGTGAAGCCTAGGTTGCCCGGTACGTAGAAATGACCATCACTATCAAACTGGTTGCAATTATTTGTTTTATACGATGGAAAAGCTGTTGTATTTATATCGTATTTTATGCTTCTGGCGTTCACTTCTTAGGCCCTAACTATTCGATCTGGTGGTACAACGACCTAGGGTGAAGCCTAGGTTGCTCGGAAAGTAGAAATGACCATAGCTTTCACACTGGTAGCAATTATTCGTTTTATACTATGGAAAAACTGTTGTATTTATATTGCATTTTATGCTTCGGGCGTTGACTTCTAAGTCACTAACTATTCAATCTGTTGGAGCAACGCCCTATAGTGAAGCCTAGGTTGCTCGGAATGTAGAAATGACCATAACTTTCACACTGGTTGCAATTATTCGTTTTATACGATGGAAAATCTGTTGTATTTATATGGTATTTTATGCTTCTGGCGTTGACTTCTTAGGCCCTAACTATTCGATCTGGTGGAGCAATGCCTCAGAGTTAAGTCTAGGATGCCCGAAACGCCGAAATGATCATTACTTTCACGCTTGTTGCAATTATTCCTGTTATACGATGAAAAGACCGTTGTATTTTTATTGTATTTTATGCTTCAGGCGTAGGCTTCTAAGGCCGTAGCTATTCGATATGGTGGAGCACCGCCCTAGAGTGAAGCCTAGGTTGCCCGGAACGTAGAAATGACCATAACTTTTACATTGGTAGCAATTATTCGTTTTATACGATGGAAAAGCTGTTGTATTTATATTGTATTTTATGCTTCTGGTGTTCACTTCTTAGGCCCTAACTATTCGATCTGGTGGAGCAATGCCTCAGAGTTAAGTCTAGGATGCCCGAAACGCCGAAATGATCATTACTTTCACGCTTGTTGCAATTATTCCCGTTATACGATGAAAAGACCGTTGTATTTTTATTGTATTTTATGCTTCAGGCGTAGGCTTCTAAGGCCGTAGCTATTCGATATGGTGGAGCACCGCCCTAGAGTGAAGCCTAGGTTGCTCGGAAAGTAGAAATGACCATAGCTTTCACACTGGTAGCAATTATTCGTTTTATACGATGGAAAAGCTGTTGTATTTATATTGTATTTTATGCTTCTGGTGTTCACTTCTTAGGCCCTAACTGTTTGATCTGGTAGAGCAACGCCCTAGAGTGAAGCCTAGGTTGCCCGGTACGTAGAAATGACCATAACTTTTACACTGGTAGCAATTATTCGTTTTATACAATGGAAAATCTGTTGTATTTATATGGTATTTTATGCTTCTGGCGTTGACTTCTTAGGCCCTAACTATTCGATCTGGTGGAGCAGTGCCTCAGAGTTAAGTCTAGGATGCCCGAAACGCCGAAATGATCATTACTTTCACGCTTGTTGCAATTATTCCTGTTATACGATGAAAAGACCGTTGTATTTTTATTGTATTTTATGCTTCAGGCGTAGGCTTCTAAGGCCGTAGCTATTCGATATGGTGGAGCACCGCCCTAGAGTGAAGCCTAGGTTGCCCGGAACGTAGAAATGACCATAACTTTTACACTGGTAGCAATCATTCGTTTTATACGATGGAAAAGCTGTTGTATTTATATTGTATTTTATGCTTCTGGTGTTCACTTCTTAGGCCCTAACTATTCGATCTGGTGGAGCAATGCCTCAGAGTTAAGTCTAGGATGCCCGAAACGCCGAAATGATCATTACTTTCACGCTTGTTGCAATTATTCCTGTTATACGATGAAAAGACCGTTGTATTTTTATTGTATTTTATGCTTCAGGCGTAGGCTTCTAAGGCCGTAGCTATTCGATATGGTGGAGCACCGCCCTAGAGTGAAGCCTAGGTTGCTCGGAAAGTAGAAATGACCATAGCTTTCACACTGGTAGCAATTATTCGTTTTATACGATGGAAAAGCTGTTGTATTTATATTGTATTTTATGCTTCTGGTGTTCACTTCTTAGGCCCTAACTGTTTGATCTGGTAGAGCAACGCCCTAGAGTGAAGCCTAGGTTGCCCGGGACGTAGAAATGACCATCACTTTCAAACTGGTTGCAATTAATCCTGTTATACGATGGAAAAACTGTTGTATTTTTATTGCATTTTATGCTTCGGGCGCTGACTTCTAGGGCCCTAACTATTCAATCTGTTGGAGCAGCGCCCTAGAGTGAAGCCTAGGTTACCCGCAACGTAGAAATGACCATCACTTTCAAACTGGTTGCAATTATTCGTTTTATACGATGGAAAAACTGTTGTATTTATATTGTATTTTATGCTTCTGGCGTTGACTTCTAAGGACCTAACTATTCGATCTGGTGGAGCAACGCCCTACAGTGACGCCTAGGTTGCCCGGAACGTAGAAATGACCATAACTTTCACACTGGTTGCAATTATTCGTTTTATACGATGGAAAAGCTGTTGTATTTATATCGTATTTTATGCTTCTGGCGTTGACTTCTTAGGCCCTAACTATTCCATCTGGTGGAACAACGCCCTAGTGTGAAGTCTAGGTTGCCCGGAAAGTAGAAATGACCATAACTTTCACACTGGTAGCAATTATTCGTTTTATACGATGGAAAAACTGTTCTATTTATTTTATACTTTATGCCTCGGGCGTTGACTTCTAAGGTCCTAACTATTCGATCTGGTGGAGCAACGCCCTAGGGTGAAGCCTAGGTTGCCCAGAAAGTAGAAGTGACCATAACTTTCATACTGGTTGCAATTATTCGTTTTATACGATGAAAAAACTGTTGTATTTATATTGTATTTTATGCTTCTGGCGTTGACTTCTCAGGCCCTAATTATTCGATCTGGTGGAGCAATGCCTCAGAGTTAAGTCTAGGATGCCCGTAACGCCGAAATGATCATTACTTTCACGCTTGTTGCAATTATTCCTGTTATGCGATGAAAAGACTGTTGTATTTTTATTGCATTTTATGCTTCAGGCGTGGACTTCTGAGGCCGTAGCTATTCGATGTGGTGGAAGAACGCCATACAGTGAAGCCTAGGTTGCCCGGAACGTAGAAATGACCATAAGTTTCACACTGGTTGCAATTATTCGTTTTATACGATGGAAAAGCTGTTGTATTTATATCGTATTTTATGCTTCTGGCGTTGACTTCTCAGGCCCTAATTATTCGATCTGGTGGAGCAATGCCTCAGAGTTAAGTCTAGGATGCCCGTAACGCCGAAATGATCATTACTTTCACGCTTGTTGCAATTATTCCTGTTATGCGATGAAAAGACTGTTCTATTTATTTTATATTTTATGCTTCGGGCGTTGACTTCTAAGGCCCTAACTAAACGATCTGGTGGAGCAACGCCCTAGAGTGAAGCCTAGGTTGCCCGGTACGTAGAAATGACCATCACTATCAAACTGGTTGCAATTATTTGTTTTATACGATGGAAAAGCTGTTGTATTTATACCGTATTTTATGCTTCTGGCGTTGACTTCTTAGGCCCTAACTATTCCATCTGGTGGAACAACGCCCTAGGGTGAAGCCTAGGTTGCCCGGAAAGTAGAAATGACCATAACTTTCACACTGGTAGCAATTATTCGTTTTATACGATGGAAAAACTGTTGTATTTATTTTGTATTTTATGCTTCGGGCGTTGACTTCTAAGGCCCTAACTATTCGATCTGGTAGAGCAACGCCCTAGAGTGAAGCCTAGGTTGCCCGGTACGTAGAAATGACCATAAGTTTCATACTGGTTGCAATTATTCGTATTATACGATGGAAAAACTGTTGTATTTATATTGTATTTTATGCTTCTGGCGTTCACTTCATAGGCCCTAACTATTCGATCTGGTGGTACAGCGCCCTAGGGTGAAGCCTATGTTGCCCGGAACGTAGAAATGACCATAACTTTTACACTGGCAGCAATTATTCGTTTTATACAATGGAAAAACCGTTCTATTTATTTTGTATTTTATGCTTCGGGCGTTGACTTCTAATGCCCTATCTGTTTGATCTGGTGGAGCATCGCCGTAGTGTGAAGCCTAGGTTGCTCGGAACGTAGAAATGACCATAACTTTCATACTGGTTGCAATTATCTGTTTCATAGGATGGAAAAGCTGTTGTATTTATATCGTATTTTATGCTTCTGGCGTTGACTTCTTAGGCCCTAACTATTCCATCTGGTGGAACAACGCCCTAGAGTGAAGCCTAGGTTGCCCGGAACGTAGATATGACCATAACCTTCACACAGATTGCAATTATTCGTTTTATACGGTGTAAAGGCTGTTATATTTATTTCATATTTTATTCTTCTGGTGTTGACTTCTTAGGCCCTAACTATTCGATCTGGTGGAACAACGCCGTAGAGTGAAGCCTAGGTTGCCCGGAACGTAGAAATGACCATTACATTCACACTGTTTGCAATTATTCCTTTTATACGATGGAAAAGCTGTTGTATTTTTATTGCATCTTATGCGTCTGGCGTTCACTTCTTAGGCCCTAACTATTCGATCCGGTGGAACAACGCCCTAGGGTCGGGCCTAGGTTGCCCGGAACGTAGAAATGACCGTAGCTTTTACTCTCGTAGCAATTATTCGTTTTATACAATGGAAAAACCGTTCTATTTATTTTGTATTTTATGCTTCGGGCGTTGACTTCTAAGGCCCTAACTATTCAATCTGTTGGAGCAAAGCCCTAGGGTGAAGCCTAGGTTGCTCGGAAAGTAGAAATGACCATAAGTTTCATACTGGTTGCAATTATTCGTTTTATACGATAGAAAAACTGTTGTATTTATATTGTATTTTATGCTTCTGGCGTTGACTTCTCAGGCCCTAATTATTCGATCTGGTGGAGCAATGCCTCAGAGTTAAGTCTAGGATGCCCGTAACGCCGAAATGATCATTACTTTCACGCTTGTTGCAATTATTCCTGTTATGCGATGAAAAGACTGTTGTATTTTTATTGTATTTTATGCTTCAGGCGTGGACTTCTGAGGCCGTAGCTATTCGATGTGGTGGAAGAACGCCATACAGTGAAGCCTAGGTTGCCCGGAACGTAGAAATGACCATAAGTTTCACACTGGTTGCAATTATTCGTTTTATACGATGGAAAAGCTGTTGTATTTATATCGTATTTTATGCTTCTGGCGTTGACTTCTCAGGCCCTAATTATTCGATCTGGTGGAGCAATGCCTCAGAGTTAAGTCTAGGATGCCCGTAACGCCGAAATGATCATTACTTTCACGCTTGTTGCAATTATTCCTGTTATGCGATGAAAAGACTGTTCTATTTATTTTATATTTTATGCTTCGGGCGTTGACTTCTAAGGCCCTAACTATACGATCTGGTGGAGCAACGCCCTAGAGTGAAGCCTAGGTTGCCCGGTACGTAGAAATGACCATCACTATCAAACTGGTTGCAATTATTTGTTTTATACGATGGAAAAGCTGTTGTATTTATATCGTATTTTATGCTTCTGGCGTTGACTTCTTAGGCCCTAGCTATTCCATCTGGTGGAACAACGCCCTAGGGTGAAGCCTAGGTTGCCCGGAAAGTAGAAATGACCATAACTTTCACACTGGTAGCAATTATTCGTTTTATACGATGGAAAAACTGTTGTATTTATTTTGTATTTTATGCTTCGGGCGTGGACTTCTAAGGCCCTAACTATTCGATCTGGTAGAGCAACGCCCTAGAGTGAAGCCTAGGTTGCCCGGTACGTAGAAATGACCATAAGTTTCATACTGGTTGCAATTATTCGTTTTATACGATGGAAAAACTGTTGTATTTATATTGTATTTTATGCTTCTGGCGTTCACTTCATAGGCCCTAACTATTCGATCTGGTGGTACAGCGCCCTAGGGTGAAGCCTAGGTTGCCCGGAACGTAGAAATGACCATAACTTTTACACTGGCAGCAATTATTCGTTTTATACAATGGAAAAACCGTTCTATTTATTTTGTATTTTATGCTTCGGGCGTTGACTTCTAATGCCCTATCTGTTTGATCTGGTGGAGCATCGCCGTAGTGTGAAGCCTAGGTTGCTCGGAACGTAGAAATGACCATAACTTTCATACTGGTTGCAATTATCTGTTTCATAGGATGGAAAAGCTGTTGTATTTATATCGTATTTTATGCTTCTGGCGTTGACTTCTTAGGCCCTAACTATTCCATCTGGTGGAACAACGCCCTAGAGTGAAGCCTAGGTAGCCCGGAACGTAGATATGACCATAACCTTCACACAGATTGCAATTATTCGTTTTATACGGTGTAAAGGCTGTTGTATTTATTTCATATTTTATTCTTCTGGTGTTGACTTCTTAGGCCCTAACTATTCGATCTGGTGGAACAACGCCGTAGAGTGAAGCCTAGGTTGCCCGGAACGTAGAAATGACCATTACATTCACACTGTTTGCAATTATTCCTTTTATACGATGGAAAAGCTGTTGTATTTTTATTGCATCTTATGCGTCTGGCGTTCACTTCTTAGGCCCTAACTATTCGATCCGGTGGAACAACGCCCTAGGGTCGGGCCTAGGTTGCCCGGAACGTAGAAATGACCGTAGCTTTTACTCTCGTAGCAATTATTCGTTTTATACAATGGAAAAACCGTTCTATTTATTTTGTATTTTATGCTTCGGGCGTTGACTTCTAAGGCCCTAACTATTCAATCTGTTGGAGCAAAGCCCTAGGGTGAAGCCTAGGTTGCTCGGAAAGTAGAAATGACCATCAGTTTCATACTGGTTGCAATTATTCGTTTTATACGATAGAAAAACTGTTGTATTTATATTGTATTTTATGCTTCTGGCGTTGACTTCTCAGGCCCTAATTATTCGATCTGGTGGAGCAATGCCTCAGAGTTAAGTCTAGGATGCCCGTAACGCCGAAATGATCATTACTTTCACGCTTGTTGCAATTATTCCTGTTATGCGATGAAAAGACTGTTGTATTTTTATTGTATTTTATGCTTCAGGCGTGGACTTCTGAGGCCGTAGCTATTCGATGTGGTGGAAGAACGCCATACAGTGAAGCCTAGGTTGCCCGGAACGTAGAAATGACCATAAGTTTCACACTGGTTGCAATTATTCGTTTTATACGATGGAAAAGCTGTTGTATTTATATCGTATTTTATGCTTCTGGCGTTGACTTCTCAGGCCCTAATTATTCGATCTGGTGGAGCAATGCCTCAGAGTTAAGTCTAGGATGCCCGTAACGCCGAAATGATCATTACTTTCACGCTTGTTGCAATTATTCCTGTTATGCGATGAAAAGACTGTTCTATTTATTTTATATTTTATGCTTCGGGCGTTGACTTCTAAGGCCCTAACTATACGATCTGGTGGAGCAACGCCCTAGAGTGAAGCCTAGGTTGCCCGGTACGTAGAAATGACCATCACTATCAAACTGGTTGCAATTATTTGTTTTATAGGATGGAAAAGCTGTTGTATTTATATCGTATTTTATGCTTCTGGCGTTGACTTCTTAGGCCCTAACTATTCCATCTGGTGGAACAACGCCCTAGGGTGAAGCCTAGGTTGCCGGAAAGTAGAAATGACCATAAGTTTCATACTGGTTGCAATTATTCGTTTTATACGATGGAAAAACTGTTGTATTTATATTGTATTTTATGCTTCTGGCGTTCACTTCATAGGCCCTAACTATTCGATCTGGTGGTACAGCGCCCTAGGGTGAAGCCTAGGTTGCCCGGAACGTAGAAATGACCATAACTTTTACACTGGCAGCAATTATTCGTTTTATACAATGGAAAAACCGCTCTATTTATTTTGTATTTTATGCTTCGGGCGTTGACTTCTAATGCCCTATCTGTTTGATCTGGTGGAGCATCGCCGTAGAGTGAAGCCTAGGTTGCTCGGAACGTAGAAATGACCATAACTTTCACACTGGTTGCTATTAGTCGTTTTATACGATGGAAAAACTGTTATATTTATATTGTATTTAAGCTTCTGGCTTTGACTTCTGAGGCCATTGCTATTCGATGTGGTGGAAGAACGCCATAGAGTGAAGCCTAGGTAGCCCGGATCGTAGAAATGTCCATATCTTTTACACTGTTTGCAATTTTTCGTTTTGTACGATGGAAAATCTGTTCTATTTATTTTGAATTTTATGCTTCGGGCGTTGACTTCTAAGGCCCTAACTATTCGATCTGGTGGAGCAACGCCCTAGAGTGATGCCTAGGTTGCCTGAAACGTAGAAATGATCATTACTTTCACGCTTGTTGCAATTATTCCTGTTATGGGATGAAAAGACTGTTGTATTTTTATTGTATTTTATGCTTCAGGCGTGGACTTCTGAGGCCGTAGCTATTCGATGTGGTGGAACAACGCCCTAGGGTAAAGCCCAGGTTTCGCGGAACGTAGAAATGACCATAACTTTCACACTGGTAGCAATTATTCGTTTTATACGATGGAAAAACTGTTTTATTTATTTTGTATTTTATGCTACGGGCGTTGACTTCTGATGCCCTAACTATTCGATCTGGTGGAACAACGCCCTAGGGTGAAGCCTAGGTTGCCGGGAAAGTAGAAATGACCATTACTTTCACAATGTTTGCAATTATTCATTTTATACGATGGAAAAACTTTTGTACTTATATTGTATTTTATTCTTCTGGCGTTGACTTCTTAGGCCCTAACTATTGGATCTGGTGGAACAACGCCCTAGAGTGAAGACTAGGTTGCCCGGAACATGGAAATGACCATTACTTTCAGACTGTTTGCAAATATACATTATATACGATGGAACAGCTGTTGTATTTATATTGTATTTTATGTTTCTGGCGTTGACATCTTAGGCCCTAACTACTTAATCTGGTAGACCACCGCCCTAGAGTGAAGCATAGGTTGCCCGGAACGTAGAAATGACCATAACTTTCACACCGGTAGCAACTATTCGTTCTATACGATGGAAAAACTGTTCTATTTATTTTGTATTTTATGCTTCTGGCGTTGACTTCTAAGGCCCCAACTAGTCGATCTGGTGGAGCAACGCCCAAGACTGCAGCCTAGGTTGCCGGAACGTAGAAATGACCAGTACCTTCACAATGTTAGCAATTATTCATTTTATACGATGGAAAAACTGTTGCACCTTTATTGTATTTTATGCTTCTGGCGTTGACTTCATAGGCCCTAACTATTCGATCTGGTGGAGCGACGCCCTAGGGTGAAGCCTAGGTTGACTGGAACGTAGAAATGACCATAACTTTCACACTGTTTGCAATTATTCATTTTATACGATGGAAAAGCTGTTGTATTTATATTGTATTTTATGCTCCTGGCGTTGACTTCTAAGGCCGTAGCTATTAGATGTGCTGGAGCAACGCCCTAGAGTGACGCCTAGGTTGACCGGAAGGTGGAAATGACCATTACTTTCACAATGTCTGCAATTATTCATTTTATACGATGGAAAAACTGTTGTACTTATATTGCATTTTATCCTTATGGCGTTGAATTCTAAGTCCCTAGCTATTCGATCTGGTGGAGCAACGCACTAGAGTGAAGCCTAGGTTACCCGGAACGTAGAAATGACCAGCACTTTCACACTGGTTGCAGTTATTCGTTTTATACAGTGGAAAAACTGTTCTATTTATTTTGTATTTTATGCTTATGGCGTTGACTTCTAAGGCCCTAACTCTTCAATCCGGTGGAGCAACGCCTCAGAGTTAAGCCTAGGATGCCCGAAACGTCGAAATGATCATTACATTCGCACTGGTTGCAATTTGTCATGCTATACGATGGAGAAACTGTTGCACTTCTATTGTAGTTTATGCTTCTGGCGTTGACTTCTAAGGTCGTAGCTATTAGCTGTGGTGGAGCAACGCCCTACAGTGACGTCTAGGTTTCCAGGAACGTAGAAATGACCAGTACTTTAACACTGGTTGCAGTTATTCGTTTTATACTATGGAACAACTGTTCTATTTATTTTGTATGTTATGCTTCGGGCGTTGACTTCTAAGGCCCTAACTATTCGATCTGGTGGAGCAACGCACTAGAGTGCAGCCTAGATTGCCCGGAACGTAGAAATGACCATAACTATCACACTGGTTGCTATCATTCGTTTTATATGATTGAAAAACTGTTGTATTTATATTGTATTTCATGCTTCTGGCGTTCACTTCTTAGCCCCTAACTATTCGATCTGGTGGCGCAACTCCCTATGGTGAAGCCTAGGTTGCTCGGAAAGTAGAAATGACCATAACTTTCATATTGGTTGCGATTATTCGTTTTATACGGTGGAAAAACTGTTGTATTTATATCGTGTTTTATGCTTCTGGCGTTGACTTCTTAGGCCCTAACTATTCCATCTGGTGGAACAACGCCCTAGGGTGAATCCTAGGTTGCCCGGAAAGTAGAAATGCCCATAACTTTCACACTGGTAGCAATTATTCGTTTTATACGATGGAAAAACTGTTTTATTTATTTTGTATTTTATGCTTCGTGCGTTGACTTCTGATGCCCTAACTATTCGATCTGGTGGAACAACGCCCTAGGGTGAAGCCTAGGTCGCCGGGAAAGTAGAAATGACCATAACTGTCACACTGGTTGCAATTATTCGTTTTATACGATGGAAAAGCTGTGGTATCTTTATTGTATTTTATTCATCTGGGGCTGACTTCTAAGGCCGTAGCTATTAGACGTGGTGGAGCAACGCCCTAGAGTGACGCCTAGGTTGCCCGGAACGTAGAAATGACCATTACTTTCACAATGTTTGCAATTATTCATTTTATACGATGGAAAAACTTTTGTACTTATATTGTATTTTATTCTTCTGGCGTTGACTTCTTAGGCCCTAACTATTCGATCTGGTGGAACAACGCCCCAGAGTGAAGACTAGGTTGCCCGGAACATGGAAATGACCATTACTTTCAGACTGTTTGCAAATATACATTATATACGATGGAACAGCTGTTGTATTTATATTGTATTTTATGTTTCTGGCGTTGACATCTTAGGCCCTAACTACTTAATCTGGTAGACCACCGCCCTAGAGTGAAGCATAGGTTGCCCGGAACGTAGAAACGACCATAACTTTCACACCGGTAGCAACTATTCGTTTTATACGATGGAAAAACTGTTCTATTTATATTGTATTTTATGCTTCTGGCGTTCACTTCATAGGCCCTAACTATTCGATCTGGTGGTACAGCGCCCTAGGGTGAAGCCTAGGTTGCCCGGAACGTAGAAATGACCATAACTTTTACACTGGCAGCAATTATTCGTTTTATACAATGGAAAAACCGCTCTATTTATTTTGTATTTTATGCTTCGGGCGTTGACTTCTAATGCCCTATCTGTTTGATCTGGTGGAGCATCGCCGTAGAGTGAAGCCTAGGTTGCTCGGAACGTAGAAATGACCATTACTTTCACGCTTGTTGCAATTATTCCTGTTATGCGATGAAAAGACTGTTGTATTTTTATTGTATTTTATGCTTCAGGCGTGGACTTCTGAGGCCGTAGCTATTCGATGTGGTGGAACAACGCCCTAGGGTAAAGCCCAGGTTTCGCGGAACGTAGAAATGACCATAACTTTCACACTGGTAGCAATTATTCGTTTTATACGATGGAAAAACTGTTTTATTTATTTTGTATTTTATGCTACGGGCGTTGACTTCTGATGCCCTAACTATTCGATCTGGTGGAACAACGCCCTAGGGTGAAGCCTAGGTTGCCGGGAAAGTAGAAATGACCATAACTTTCACACTGGTTGCAATTATTCGTTTTATACGATGGAAAAGCTGTGGCATCTTTATTGTATTTTATTCATCTGGGGCTGACTTCGAAGGCCGTAGCTATTAGACGTGGTGGAGCAACGCCCTAGAGTGACGCCTAGGTTGCCCGGAACGTAGAAATGACCATTACTTTCACAATGTTTGCAATTATTCATTTTATACGATGGAAAAACTTTTGTACTTATATTGTATTTTATTCTTCTGGCGTTGACTTCTTAGGCCCTAACTATTGGATCTGGTGGAACAACGCCCTAGAGTGAAGACTAGGTTGCCCGGAACATGGAAATGACCATTACTTTCACACTGGTTGCAGTTATTCGTTTTATACAGTGGAAAAACTGTTCTATTTATTTTGCATTTTATGCTTCGGGCGTTGACTTCTAAGGCCGTAACTATTCGGTCTGGTGGAGCAACGCCCTAGAGTGAAGCCTAGGTTGCCCGGAACGTAGAAATGACCAGTCATTTCACACTGGTTGCAGTTATTCGTTTTATACAATGGAAAAACTGTTCTATTTATTTTGCAGTGTATGCTTCGGGCGCTGACTTCTAAGGCCCTAACTATTCGATCTGGTGGAGCAACGCCCTAGAGTGATGCCTAGGTTGCCTGAAACGTAGAAATGATCATTACTTTCACGCTTGTTGCAATTATTCCTGTTATGCGATGAAAAGACTGTTGTATTTTTATTGTATTTTATGCTTCAGGCGTGGACTTCTGAGGCCGTAGCTATTCGATGTGGTGGAACAACGCCCTAGGGTAAAGCCCAGGTTTCGCGGAACGTAGAAATGACCATAACTTTCACACTGGTAGCAATTATTCGTTTTATACGATGGAAAAACTGTTTTATTTATTTTGTATTTTATGCTACGGGCGTTGACTTCTGATGCCCTAACTATTCGATCTGGTGGAACAACGCCCTAGGGTGAAGCCTAGGTTGCCGGGAAAGTAGAAATGACCATAACTTTCACACTGGTTGCAATTATTCGTTTTATACGATGGAAAAGCTGTGGCACCTTTATTGTATTTTATTCATCTGGGGCTGACTTCTAAGGCCGTAGCTATTAGACGTGGTGGAGCAACGCCCTAGAGTGACGCCTAGGTTGCCCGGAACGTAGAAATGACCATTACTTTCACAATGTTTGCAATTATTCATTTTATACGATGGAAAAACTTTTGTACTTATATTGTATTTTATTCTTCTGGCGTTGACTTCTTAGGCCCTAACTATTGGATCTGGTGGAACAACGCCCTAGAGTGAAGACTAGGTTGCCCGGAACATGGAAATGACCATTACTTTCAGACTGTTTGCAAATATACATTATATACGATGGAACAGCTGTTGTATTTATATTGTATTTTATGTTTCTGGCGTTGACATCTTAGGCCCTAACTACTTAATCTGGTAGACCACCGCCCTAGAGTGAAGCATAGGTTGCCCGGAACGTAGAAATGACCATAACTTTCACACCGGTAGCAACTATTCGTTCTATACGATGGAAAAACTGTTCTATTTATTTTGTATTTTATGCTTCTGGCGTTGACTTCTAAGGCCCCAACTAGTCGATCTGGTGGAGCAACGCCCAAGACTGCAGCCTAGGTTGCCGGAACGTAGAAATGACCAGTACCTTCACAATGTTAGCAATTATTCATTTTATACGATGGAAAAACTGTTGCACCTTTATTGTATTTTATGCTTCTGGCGTTGACTTCATAGGCCCTAACTATTCGATCTGGTGGAGCAACGCCCTAGGGTGAAGCCTAGGTTGACTGGAACGTAGAAATGACCATAACTTTCACACTGTTTGCAATTATTCATTTTATACGATGGAAAAGCTGTTGTATTTATATTGTATTTTATGCTCCTGGCGTTGACTTCTAAGGCCGTAGCTATTAGATGTGCTGGAGCAACGCCCTAGAGTGACGCCTAGGTTGACCGGAAGGTGGAAATGACCATTACTTTCACAATGTCTGCAATTATTCATTTTATACGATGGAAAAATTGTTGTACTTATATTGCATTTTATCCTTATGGCGTTGAATTCTAAGTCCCTAGCTATTCGATCTGGTGGAGCAACGCACTAGAGTGAAGCCTAGGTTACCCGGAACGTAGAAATGACCAGCACTTTCACACTGGTTGCAGTTATTCGTTTTATACAGTGGAAAAACTGTTCTATTTATTTTGCATTTTATGCTTCGGGCGTTGACTTCTAAGGCCGTAACTATTCGGTCTGGTGGAGCAACGCCCTAGAGTGAAGCCTAGGTTGCCCGGAACGTAGAAATGAAAAGTCATTTCACACTGGTTGCAGTTATTCGTTTTATACAATGGAAAAACTGTTCTATTTATTTTGCAGTGTATGCTTCGGGCGCTGACTTCTAAGGCCCTAACTATTCGATCTGGTGGAGCAACGCCCTAGAGTGAAGCCTAGGTTGCCCGGGAAGTAGAAATGACCATAACAATCACACTGGTTGCAATTATTCCTGTTACACGAAGGAAAAACTGTTGCATCTTCATCGTATTTTATGCTTCTGGCGTTGACTTCTTAGGCCGTAACTATTCGATCTGGCGGGACAACGGCCTAGGGTGAAGCCTAGGTTGCCCGGAACGTAGAAATGACCATAACTTTCACACTGGTTGCTATCATTCGATTTATACGATGGAAAAGCTGTTGTCTTTATATCGTATTTTATGCTTCTGGCGTTGACTTCTAAGGACCTAACTATTCTATCTGGTGGAGCAACGCCCTAGAGTGAAGCCTAGGTTGCTCGGAGTGTAGAAATGACCATAACTTTCACACTGATTGCAATTATTCTCTTTATACGATGGAAAAACTGTTGCATCTTCATCGTATTTTATGCTTCTGGCGTTGACTTCTTAGGCCGTAACTATTCGATCTGGCGGGACAACGGCCTAGGGTGAAGCCTAGGTTGCCCGGAACGTAGAAATGACCATAACTTTCACACTGGTTGCAATTATTTGTCTTATACGATGGAAAAGCTGTTGTATTTATATCGTATTTTATGCTTCTGGCGTTGACTTCTAAGGACCTAACTATTCGTTCTGGTGGAGCAACGCCCTAGAGTGAAGCCTAGGTTGCTCGGAATGTAAAAATGACCATAACTTTCACACTGGTTGCAATTATTCGTTTTATACGATGGAAAAACTGTTGCATCTTTATCGTATTTTGTGCTTCTGGCGTTGACTTCTTAGGCCGTAACTATTCGATCTGGTGGAGTACCGCCATGGAGTGAAGCCTGGGTTGCCCGGAACGTAGAAATGACCATAACTTTCACACTGGTTGCCATTATTCGTTTTATACGATGGAAAAACTGTTTTATTTATTTTGTATTTTATGCTTCTGGCGTTGACTTCTAAGGCCCTAACTATTCGATCTGGTGGAGCAACGCCCTACAGTGCAGCCTAGATTGCCCGGAACGTAGAAATGACCATAACTATCACACTGGTTGCTATCATTCGTTTTATATGATTGAAAAACTGTTGTATTTATATTGTATTTCATGCTTCTGGCGTTCACTTCTTAGGCCCTAACTATTCGATCTGGTGGTGCAACTCCCTATGGTGAAGCCTAGGTTGCTCGGAAAGTAGAAATGACCATAACTTTCATACTGGTTGCTATTATTCGTTTTATACGATGGAAAAACTGTTGTATTTATATCGTGTTTTATGCTTCTGGCGTTGACTTCTTAGGCCCTAACTATTCCATCTGGTGGAACAACGCCCTAGGGTGAAGCCTAGGTTGCCCGGAACGTAGAAATGACCATAACTTTCACACTGGTAGCAATTATTCGTTTTATACGATGGAAAAGCCTTGGTATTTATATCGTATTTTATGCTTCTGGCGTTGACTTCTTAGGCCCTAACTATTCCATCTGGTGGAACAACGCCCTGGAGTGAAGCCTAGGTTGCCCGGAACGTAGAAATGACCATAAATTTCACACTGGTTGCTATCATTCGATTTATACGATGGAAAAGCTGTTGTCTTTATATCGTATTTTATGCTTCTGGCGTTGACTTCTAAGGACCTAACTATTCTATCTGGTGGAGCAACGCCCTAGAGTGAAGCCTAGGTTGCTCGGAATGTAGAAATGACCATAACTTTCACACTGATTGCAATTATTCTTTTTATACGATGGAAAAACTGTTGCATCTTCATCGTATTTTATGCTTCTGGCGTTGACTTCTTAGGCCGTAACTATTCGATCTGGCGGGACAACGGCCTAGGGTGAAGCCTAGGTTGCCCGGAACGTAGAAATGACCATAACTTTCACACTGGTTGCTATCATTCGATTTATACGATGGAAAAGCTGTTGTCTTTATATCGTATTTTATGCTTCTGGCGTTGACTTCTAAGGACCTAACTATTCTATCTGGTGGAGCAACGCCCTAGAGTGAAGCCTAGGTTGCTCGGAGTGTAGAAATGACCATAACTTTCACACTGATTGCAATTATTCTCTTTATACGATGGAAAAACTGTTGCATCTTCATCGTATTTTATGCTTCTGGCGTTGACTTCTTAGGCCGTAACTATTCGATCTGGCGGGACAACGGCCTAGGGTGAAGCCTAGGTTGCCCGGAACGTAGAAATGACCATAACTTTCACACTGGTTGCAATTATTTGTCTTATACGATGGAAAAGCTGTTGTATTTATATCGTATTTTATGCTTCTGGCGTTGACTTCTAAGGACCTAACTATTCGTTCTGGTGGAGCAACGCCCTAGAGTGAAGCCTAGGTTGCTCGGAATGTAAAAATGACCATAACTTTCACACTGGTTGCAATTATTCGTTTTATACGATGGAAAAACTGTTGCATCTTTATCGTATTTTGTGCTTCTGGCGTTGACTTCTTAGGCCGTAACTATTCGATCTGGTGGAGTACCGCCATGGAGTGAAGCCTGGGTTGCCCGGAACGTAGAAATGACCATAACTTTCACACTGGTTGCCATTATTCGTTTTATACGATGGAAAAACTGTTTTATTTATTTTGTATTTTATGCTTCGGGCGTTGACTTCTAAGGCCCTAACTATACGATCTGGTGGAGCAACGCCCTAGAGTGCAGCCTAGATTGCCCGGAACGTAGAAATGACCATAACTATCACACTGGTTGCTATCATTCGTTTTATATGATTGAAAAACTGTTGTATTTATATTGTATTTCATGCTTCTGGCGTTCACTTCTTAGCCCCTAACTATTCGATCTGGTGGTGCAACTCCCTATGGTGAAGCCTAGGTTGCTCGGAAAGTAGAAATGACCATAACTTTCATATTGGTTGCGATTATTCGTTTTATACGGTGGAAAAACTGTTGTATTTATATCGTGTTTTATGCTTCTGGCGTTGACTTCTTAGGCCCTAACTATTCCATCTGGTGGAACAACGCCCTAGGGTGAATCCTAGGTTGCCCGGAAAGTAGAAATGCCCATAACTTTCACACTGGTAGCAATTATTCGTTTTATACGATGGAAAAACTGTTTTATTTATTTTGTATTTTATGCTTCGTGCGTTGACTTCTGATACCCTAACTATTCGATCTGGTGGAACAACGCCCTAGGGTGAAGCCTAGGTCGCCGGGAAAGTAGAAATGACCATAACTTTCACACTGGTTGCAATTATTCGTTTTATACGATGGAAAAGCTGTGGTATCTTTATTGTATTTTATTCATCTGGGGCTGACTTCTAAGGCCGTAGCTATTAGACGTGGTGGAGCAACGCCCTAGAGTGACGCCTAGGTTGCCCGGAACGTAGAAATGACCATTACTTTCACAATGTTTGCAATTATTCATTTTATACGATGGAAAAACTTTTGTACTTATATTGTATTTTATTCTTCTGGCGTTGACTTCTTAGGCCCTAACTATTCGATCTGGTGGAACAACGCCCTAGAGTGAAGACTAGGTTGCCCGGAACATGGAAATGACCATTACTTTCAGACTGTTTGCAAATATACATTATATACGATGGAACAGCTGTTGTATTTATATTGTATTTTATGTTTCTGGCGTTGACATCTTAGGCCCTAACTACTTAATCTGGTAGACCACCGCCCTAGAGTGAAGCATAGGTTGCCCGGAACGTAGAAACGACCATAACTTTCACACCGGTAGCAACTATTCGTTTTATACGATGGAAAAACTGTTCTATTTATTTTGTATTTTATGCTTCTGGCGTTGACTTCTAAGGCCCCAACTAGTCGATCTGGTGGAGCAACGCCCAAGAGTGAAGCCTAGGTTGCCGGAACGTAGAAATGACCAGTACCTTCACAATGTTAGCAATTATTCATTTTATACGATGGAAAAACTGTTGCACCCTTATTGTATTTTATGCTTCCGGCGTTGACTTCATAGGCCCTAACTATTCGATCTGGTGGAGCAACGTCCTAGAGTGAAGCCTTGGTTGACTGGAACATAGAAATGACCATAACTTTCACACTGTTTGCAATTATTCATTTTATACGATGGAAAAGCTGTTGTATTTATATTGTATTTTATGCTCCTGGCGTTGACTTCAGAGGCCGTAGCTATTAGATGTGCTGGAGCAACGCCCTAGAGTGACGCCTAGGTTGACCGGAACGTAGAAATGACCATTACTTTCACAATGTCTGCAATTATTCATTTTATACGATGGAAAAACTGTTGTACTTATATTGCATTTTATCCTTCTGGCGTTGAATTCTAAGTCCCTAGCTATTCGATCTGGTGGAGCAACGCACTAGAGTGAAGCCTAGGTTACCCGGAACGTAGAAATGACCAGCACTTTCACACTGGTTGCAGTTATTCGTTTTATACAGTGGAAAAACTGTTCTATTTATTTTGCATTTTATGCTTCGGGCGTTGACTCCTAAGGCCGTAACTATTCGATCTGGTGGAGCAACGCCCTAGAGTGAAGCCTAGGTTGCCCGGAACGTAGAAATGACAAGTCATTTCACACTGGTTGCAGTTATTCGTTTTATACAATGGAAAAACTGTTCTATTTATTTTGCAGTGTATGCTTCGGGCGCTGACTTCTAAGGCCCTAACTATTCGATCTGGTGGAGCAACGCCCTAGAGTGAAGCCTAGGTTGCCCGGGAAGTTGAAATGACCATAACAATCACACTGGTTGCAATTATTCCTGTTACACGAAGGAAAAACTGTTGCACCTTTATTGTATTTTATGCTTCTGGCGTTGACTTCATAGGCCCTAACTATTCGATATGGTGGAGCAACGTCCTAGAGTGAAGCCTAGGTTCACCGGAACGTAGAAATGACCATAACTTTCACACTGGTTACCATTATTCGTTTTATACGATGGAAAAGCTGTTGTGTTTATATCGTATTTTATGCTTCTGGCGTTGACTTCTTAGGCCCTAACTATTCCATCTGGTGGAACAACGCCCTAGGGTGAAGCCTAGGCTGCCCGGAACGTAGAAATGACCAATACTTTCACACTGTTTGCAGTTATTCCTGTTGTACGATGGAAAACTGTTGCATCTTTATTGTATTTTATGCTTCTGGCGTTGACTTCTAAGGCCCTAGCTATTCGATCTGGTGGAGGAACGCCCTAGAGTGACGCCTAGGTTGCCCGGAACGTAGAAATGACCATAACTTTCACACTGGTTACCATTATTCGTTTTATACGACGGAAAAGCTGTTGTATTTATATCGTATTTTATGCTTCTGGCGTTGACTTCTAAGGCCCTAACTATTCCATCTGGTGGAACAACGCCCTAGGGTGAAGCCTAGGTTGCCCGGAACGTAGAAATGACCATAACTTTCACACTGGTAGCAATTATTCGTTTTATACATGTAAGAACTGTTCTATTTATTTTGTATTTTATGCTTCTGGCGTTGACTTCTAAGGCCCTAACTATTCGATCTGGTGGTACAACGCCCAAGAGTGAAGCCTAGGTTGCCCGGAACGTAGAAATGACCAGCACTTTCACACTGGTTGCAGTTATTCGTTTTATACAGTGGAAAAACTGTTCTATTTATTTTGCATTTTATGCTTCGGGCGTTGACTTCTAAGGCCGTAACTATTCGATCTGGTGGAGCAACGCCCTAGAGTGAAGCCTAGGTTGCCCGGAACGTAGAAATGACAAGTCATTTCACACTGGTTGCAGTTATTCGTTTTATACAATGGAACAACTGTTCTATTTATTTTGCAGTGTATGCTTCGGGCGCTGACTTCTAAGGCCCTAACTATTCGATCTGGTGGAGCAACGCCCTAGAGTGAAGCCTAGGTTGCCCGGGAAGTTGAAATGACCATAACAATCACACTGGTTGCAATTATTCCTGTTACACGAAGGAAAAACTGTTGCACCTTTATTGTATTTTATGCTTCTGGCGTTGACTTCATAGGCCCTAACTATTCGATATGGTGGAGCAACGTCCTAGAGTGAAGCCTAGGTTCACCGGAACGTAGAAATGACCATAACTTTCACACTGGTTACCATTATTCGTTTTATACGATGGAAAAGCTGTTGTGTTTATATCGTATTTTATGCTTCTGGCGTTGACTTCTTAGGCCCTAACTATTCCATCTGGTGGAACAACGCCCTAGGGTGAAGCCTAGGCTGCCCGGAACGTAGAAATGACCAATACTTTCACACTGTTTGCAGTTATTCCTGTTGTACGATGGAAAACTGTTGCATCTTTATTGTATTTTATGCTTCTGGCGTTGACTTCTAAGGCCCTAGCTATTCGATCTGGTGGAGGAACGCCCTAGAGTGACGCCTAGGTTGCCCGGAACGTAGAAATGACCATAACTTTCACACTGGTTACCATTATTCGTTTTATACGATGGAAAAGCTGTTGTATTTATATCGTATTTTATGCTTCTGGCGTTGACTTCTAAGGCCGTAACTATTCCATCTGGTGGAACAACGCCCTAGGGTGAAGCCTAGGTTGCCCGGAACGTAGAAATGACCATAACTTTCACACTGGTAGCAATTATTCGTTTTATACATGTAAGAACTGTTCTATTTATTTTGTATTTTATGCTTCTGGCGTTGACTTCTACGGCCCTAACTATTCGATCTGGTGGTACAACGCCCTAGAGTGAAGCCTAGGTTGCCCGGAACGTAGAAATGTCCAGCACTTTCACACTGGTTGCAGTTATTCGTTTTATACAGTGGAAAAACTGTTCTATTTATTTTGCATTTTATGCTTCGGGCGTTGACTTCTAAGGCCGTAACTATTCGATCTGGTGGAGCAACGCCCTAGAGTGAAGCCTAGGTTGCCCGGAACGTAGAAATGACCAGTCATTTCACACTGGTTGCAGTTATTCGTTTTATACAATGGAAAAACTGTTCTATTTATTTTGCAGTGTATGCTTCGGGCGCGGACTTCTAAGGCCCTAACTATTCGATCTGGTGGAGCAACGCCCTAGAGTGAAGCCTAGGTTGCCCGGGAAGTAGAAATGACCATAACAATCACACTGGTTGCAATTATTCCTGTTACACGAAGGAAAAACTGTTGCACCTTTATTGTATTGTATGCTTCTGGCGTTGACTTCATAGGCCCTAACTATTCGATATGGTGGAGCAACGTCCTAGAGTGAAGCCTAGGCTGCCCGGAACGTAGAAATGACCATAACTTTCACACTGGTTGCAATTATTCGTTTTATACGGTGGAAAAGCTGTTGTACTTATATTGTATTTTATGCTTCAGGCGTTGACTTCTGAGGTCGTAGCTATTCGATGTGGTGGAGAAACGCCCTAGAGTGAAGCTTAGGTTGCCCGGAACGTAGAAATGACCATTACTTTCACACTGGTTGCAATTATTCTTTTTATACGATGGAAGAACTGTTGTATTTCTACTGTATCTTATGCGTCTGGAGTTGTTTTCTAAGGCCCTAGCTATTCGACCTGGTGGTGCAACGCCCTAGTGCGAAGCCTAGGTTGCACGGAACGTAGAAATGACCATTACTTTCACGCTGGTTGCAATTATTCATGTTATACGATGGTACAACTGTTGTATTTTTATTATATTTTATGCATCTGGCGCTGACGTCTTAGTCCCTAGCTATTCGATCGGGTGGAGCAACACCCTAGAGGGAAGCCTAGGTTGCACGGAACGTAGAAATGACCATTACTTTCACACTGGTTGCAATTATTCCTGTTATACGATGGAAAAACTGCTGTATTTTTATTGTATTTTATGTGTCTGGCCTTGACTTCTAAGGTCCTAGCTATTCGATCTCGTGGGGCAACGTCCAAGAGTGAAGCTTATGTTGCCCGAAGCGTGGAAATGACCATTACTTTCACACTGGTTGCAATTATTCTTTTTATACGATGGAAGAACTGTTGTATTTTTACTGTATTATATGCGTCTGGAGTTGTTTTCTAATGCCCAAACTATTCGACCTGGTGGTGCAACGCCCTAGTGCAAAGCCTAGGTTGCACGGAACGTAGAAATGCCCATTACTTTAACACTGGTTGCAATTATTCCTGTTATACGATGGAAAGACTGTTGCATCTTTATCGTATTTTATGCTTTTGGCGTTGAATTCTAAGTCCCTAACTATTCGATCTCGTGGAGCAACGCCCTAGAGTTAAGCATAGTTTGCCCGAAACGTAGAAATGGCCAGCACTTTCATACTGGTTGCAGTTATTCCTGTTATACGACGGAAAAACTGTTGCATTTTTCTTGTATTTTATGTTTCTGGCGTTGACTTCTAAGGTCCTAGATATTCGATCTCGTGGGGCAACGTCCAAGAGTGAAGCATATGTTGCCCGAAGCGTGGAAATGCCCATTACTTTCACACTGGTTGCAATTATTCCTGTTATACGATGGAAAGACTGTTGTATTTTTTTTGCATTTTATGCTTCTGGCGTTGAAATCTAAGTCCCTAACTATTCGATCTCGTTGAGCAACGCCCTAGAGTGAAGACTAGGTCGCCCGGAACGTACACATGACCATACCTTTCACTCTGGTTGCAATAATTCCTGTTATACGATGGAAAAGCTGTTGTACTTTTATTGTATTTTATGCTTTGGGCGTTGACTTCTAAGGCCCTAGCTATTCGGTTTGGTGGAGCAACGCCCTAGAGTGACGCCTAGAGTGCCCGAAACGTAGAAATGGCCAGTACTTTCACACTGGTTGCAGTAATTCCTGTTATACGACGGAAAAACTGTTGCATTTTTATTGTACTTTATGCTTCTGTCGTTGACTTCTAAGGCCCTACGTATTCGATCTGGTGGAGCAACGCCCTAGAGTGAAGCCTAGGTTGGTACGAATGTAGAAATGACCATCACTTTCACACTGGTTGCAATTATTTGTTTTATACGATGGAAAAGCTGTTGTATTTATATTGTATTTTAAGCTTCTGGCGTTGACTTCTAAGGACCCAACTATTCGATATGGTGGAGCAACGCCCTAGAGTGAATCTTAGGTGCTCGGAATGTAGAAATGACCATAACTTTCACACTGGTTGCAATTATTCGTTTTATACGATGGAAACGCTGTTGTATTTATATCGTATTTTATGCTTCTGTCGTTTACGTCTAAGGACCTAACTATTCGATCTGGTGGAGCAACGCCCTAGAGTGAATCCTAGGTGCTCGGAATGTAGAAATGACCATAACTTTCACACTGGTTGCAATTATTCGTTTTATGCGATGGAAACGCTGTTGTATTTATATCGTATTTTATGCTTCTGTCGTTTACTTCTAAGGACCTAACTATTCGATCTGGTGGAGCAACGCCCTAGAGTGAATCCTAGGTTGCTCGGAATGTAGAAATGACCATAACTTTCACACTGGTTGCAATTATTCGTTTTATACGATGGAAACGCTGTTGTATTTATATCGTATTTTATGATTGTGGCGTTTACTTCTAAGGACCTAACTATTCGATCTGGTGGAGCAACGCAATAGAGTGAAGCCTAGGTTGCCCGGAACGTAGAATTGGCCATCACTTTCAAACTGGTTGCAATTATTCCTGTTATATGATGGAAGCACTGTTGTATTTTTTTTGCATTTTATGGTTCGGGCGATGACTTCTAAGGCCCAAACTATTCAATCTGTTGGAGCAACGCCCTAGGGTGAAGCCTAGGTTGCTCGGAAAGTAGAAGTGACCATAAGTTTCATACTGGTTGCAATTATTCGTTTTATACGATGGAAAAACTGTTGTATTTATATTGTATTTTATGCTTCTGGCGTTGACTTCTTAGGCCCTAACTATTCGATCTGGTGGAGCAACGCCCTAGAGTGAAGCCTAGGTTGCCAAAACGTAGAATTGGCCATCACTTTCATTCTGGTCGAAATTATTCCTGTTATATGATGGAAACACTGTTGTATTTTTTTTGTATTTTATGGTTCGGGCGTAGACTTCTAAGGCCCTAACTATTCAATCTCTTGGAGCAACGCCCTGGGGTGAAGCCTAGGTTGCTCGGAATGTAGAAATGACCATAAGTTTCATACTGGTTGCAATTATCCGTTTTATACGATGGAAAGGCTGTTGTATTTATATTGTATTTTATGCTTCTGGCGTTGTCTTCTAAGGCACTAACTATTCGATCTGGTGGAGCAACGCCCTAGAGTGAAGCCTAGGTTGCTCGGAATGTAGCAATGACCATAACTTTCACACTTGTTGCAATTATTCGTTTTATACGATGTAAACGCTGTTGTATTTTTTTTGCATTTTATGCTTCTGGCGTTGTCTTCTAAGGCACTAACTATTCGATCTGGTGGGGCTACGCCCTAGAGTGAAGCCTAGGTTGCTCGGAATGTAGAAATGACCATAACTTTCACACTTGTTGCAATTATTCGTTTTATACGATGGAAACGCTGTTGTATTTATATCGTATTTTATGATTGTGGCGTTTACTTCTAAGGACCTAACTATTCGATCTGGTGGAGCAACGCAATAGAGTGAAGCCTAGGTTGCCCGGAACGTAGAATTGGCCATCACTTTCAAACTGGTTGCAATTATTCCTGTTATATGATGGAAGCACTGTTGTATTTTTTTTGCATTTTATGGTTCGGGCGATGACTTCTAAGGCCCAAACTATTCAATCTGTTGGAGCAACGCCCTAGGGTGAAGCCTAGGTTGCTCGGAAAGTAGAAATGACCATAAGTTTCATACTGGTTGCAATTATTCGTTTTATACGATGGAAAAACTGTTGTATTTATATTGTATTTTATGCTTCTGGCGTTGACTTCTTAGGCCCTAACTATTCGATCTGGTGGAACAGCGCCGTAGAGTGAAGCCTAGGTTGCCCGGAACGTAGAAATGACCATTACTTTCACACTGTTTGCAATTATTCCTTTTATACGATGGAAAAGCTGTTGCATTTATATCGTATTTTATGCTTCTGGCGTTGACTTCTAAGGCCCTAGCTATACGATCTAGTGCAGCAACGCCCTAGAGTGAAGCCTAGGTTGCCCGGAAAGGAGAAACGACCATCTCTTTCAAACTGGATGCAATTATTCCTGTTATATGATGGAAACACTGTTTTATTTATTTGCATTTTATGGTTCGGGCGTTGACTTCTAAGGCCCTAACTATTCAATCTGTTGGAGCAACGCCCTAGGGTGAAGCCTAGGTTGCTCGGAAAGTAGAAATGTCCATAAGTTTCATACTGGTTGCAATTATTCGTTATATACGATGGAAAATCTGTTGTATTTATATTGTATTTTATGCTTCTGGCGTTGACTTCTTAGGCCCTAACTATTCGATCTGGTGGAACAGCGCCGTAGAGTGAAGCCTAGGTTGCCCGGAACGTAGAAATGACCATAACTTTCACGCTGGCTGCTATTCTTCGTTTTATACGATGGAAAAACTGTTATATTTATATTGTATTTTATGCTTCTGGCGTTGATTTTTTAGGCCCTAACTATTCGATCAGGTGGAGCAACGCCCTAGAGTGAAGCCTATGTTGCTCGGAATTTAGAAATGACCATAACTTTCACACTGGTTGCAATTACTCGTGTTATCCGATGGAAAAACTGTTGCATCTTTATTGCATCTTATGCTTCTGGCGTTGACTTCTAAGGCCCTAACTGTTCGATCTGGTGGAGCAACGTCCTAGAGTGAAGCCTAGGTTTCCCGGTACGTCGGAATGACCATTACTTTCACACTAGTTGCAATAATTCCTGTTATACGATGGAAAAACTGTTGTATTTTTATTGTATTTTATGCTTCTGGCGTTGAGTTCTGAGGTCGTAGCTATTCGATGTAGCGGACGAACGCCATAGAGTGAAGCCTAGGTTGCCCGGAACGTAGAAATGACCATAACTTTCACACTGGCTGCTATTCTTCGTTTTATACGATGGAAAAACTGTTATATTTATATTGTATTTTATGCTTCTAGCGTTGATTTCATAGGCCCAATCTATTCGATCAGGTGGAGCAACGCCCTAGAGTGAAGCCTATGTTGCTCGGAATTTAGAAATGACCATAACTTTCACACTGGTTGCAATTACTCGTGTTATCCGATGGAAAATCTGTTATATTTATATTGCATTTTATGCTTCTGGCGTACACTTCTAAGGCACTAACTATTCGATCTGGTGGAGCAACGCCCTAGAGTGAATCTTAGGTGCTCGGAATGTAGAAATGACCATAACTTTCACACTGGTTGCAATTATTCGTTTTATACGATGGAAACGCTGTTGTATTTATATCGTATTTTATGCTTCTGTCGTTTACGTCTAAGGACCTAACTATTCGATCTGGTGGAGCAACGCCCTAGAGTGAATCCTAGGTGCTCGGAATGTAGAAATGACCATAACTTTCACACTGGTTGCAATTATTCGTTTTATGCGATGGAAACGCTGTTGTATTTATATCGTATTTTATGCTTCTGTCGTTTACTTCTAAGGACCTAACTATTCGATCTGGTGGAGCAACGCCCTAGAGTGAATCCTAGGTTGCTCGGAATGTAGAAATGACCATAACTTTCACACTGGTTGCAATTATTCGTTTTATACGATGGAAACGCTGTTGTATTTATATCGTATTTTATGATTGTGGCGTTTACTTCTAAGGACCTAACTATTCGATCTGGTGGAGCAACGCAATAGAGTGAAGCCTAGGTTGCCCGGAACGTAGAATTGGCCATCACTTTCAAACTGGTTGCAATTATTCCTGTTATATGATGGAAGCACTGTTGTATTTTTTTTGCATTTTATGGTTCGGGCGATGACTTCTAAGGCCCAAACTATTCAATCTGTTGGAGCAACGCCCTAGGGTGAAGCCTAGGTTGCTCGGAAAGTAGAAGTGACCATAAGTTTCATACTGGTTGCAATTATTCGTTTTATACGATGGAAAAACTGTTGTATTTATATTGTATTTTATGCTTCTGGCGTTGACTTCTTAGGCCCTAACTATTCGATCTGGTGGAGCAACGCCCTAGAGTGAAGCCTAGGTTGCCAAAACGTAGAATTGGCCATCACTTTCATTCTGGTCGAAATTATTCCTGTTATATGATGGAAACACTGTTGTATTTTTTTTGTATTTTATGGTTCGGGCGTAGACTTCTAAGGCCCTAACTATTCAATCTCTTGGAGCAACGCCCTGGGGTGAAGCCTAGGTTGCTCGGAATGTAGAAATGACCATAAGTTTCATACTGGTTGCAATTATCCGTTTTATACGATGGAAAGGCTGTTGTATTTATATTGTATTTTATGCTTCTGGCGTTGTCTTCTAAGGCACTAACTATTCGATCTGGTGGAGCAACGCCCTAGAGTGAAGCCTAGGTTGCTCGGAATGTAGCAATGACCATAACTTTCACACTTGTTGCAATTATTCGTTTTATACGATGTAAACGCTGTTGTATTTTTTTTGCATTTTATGCTTCTGGCGTTGTCTTCTAAGGCACTAACTATTCGATCTGGTGGGGCTACGCCCTAGAGTGAAGCCTAGGTTGCTCGGAATGTAGAAATGACCATAACTTTCACACTTGTTGCAATTATTCGTTTTATACGATGGAAACGCTGTTGTATTTATATCGTATTTTATGATTGTGGCGTTTACTTCTAAGGACCTAACTATTCGATCTGGTGGAGCAACGCAATAGAGTGAAGCCTAGGTTGCCCGGAACGTAGAATTGGCCATCACTTTCAAACTGGTTGCAATTATTCCTGTTATATGATGGAAGCACTGTTGTATTTTTTTTGCATTTTATGGTTCGGGCGATGACTTCTAAGGCCCAAACTATTCAATCTGTTGGAGCAACGCCCTAGGGTGAAGCCTAGGTTGCTCGGAAAGTAGAAATGACCATAAGTTTCATACTGGTTGCAATTATTCGTTTTATACGATGGAAAAACTGTTGTATTTATATTGTATTTTATGCTTCTGGCGTTGACTTCTTAGGCCCTAACTATTCGATCTGGTGGAACAGCGCCGTAGAGTGAAGCCTAGGTTGCCCGGAACGTAGAAATGACCATTACTTTCACACTGTTTGCAATTATTCCTTTTATACGATGGAAAAGCTGTTGCATTTATATCGTATTTTATGCTTCTGGCGTTGACTTCTAAGGCCCTAGCTATACGATCTAGTGCAGCAACGCCCTAGAGTGAAGCCTAGGTTGCCCGGAAAGGAGAAACGACCATCTCTTTCAAACTGGATGCAATTATTCCTGTTATATGATGGAAACACTGTTTTATTTATTTGCATTTTATGGTTCGGGCGTTGACTTCTAAGGCCCTAACTATTCAATCTGTTGGAGCAACGCCCTAGGGTGAAGCCTAGGTTGCTCGGAAAGTAGAAATGTCCATAAGTTTCATACTGGTTGCAATTATTCGTTATATACGATGGAAAATCTGTTGTATTTATATTGTATTTTATGCTTCTGGCGTTGACTTCTTAGGCCCTAACTATTCGATCTGGTGGAACAGCGCCGTAGAGTGAAGCCTAGGTTGCCCGGAACGTAGAAATGACCATAACTTTCACGCTGGCTGCTATTCTTCGTTTTATACGATGGAAAAACTGTTATATTTATATTGTATTTTATGCTTCTGGCGTTGATTTTTTAGGCCCTAACTATTCGATCAGGTGGAGCAACGCCCTAGAGTGAAGCCTATGTTGCTCGGAATTTAGAAATGACCATAACTTTCACACTGGTTGCAATTACTCGTGTTATCCGATGGAAAAACTGTTGCATCTTTATTGCATCTTATGCTTCTGGCGTTGACTTCTAAGGCCCTAACTGTTCGATCTGGTGGAGCAACGTCCTAGAGTGAAGCCTAGGTTTCCCGGTACGTCGGAATGACCATTACTTTCACACTAGTTGCAATAATTCCTGTTATACGATGGAAAAACTGTTGTATTTTTATTGTATTTTATGCTTCTGGCGTTGAGTTCTGAGGTCGTAGCTATTCGATGTAGCGGACGAACGCCATAGAGTGAAGCCTAGGTTGCCCGGAACGTAGAAATGACCATAACTTTCACACTGGCTGCTATTCTTCGTTTTATACGATGGAAAAACTGTTATATTTATATTGTATTTTATGCTTCTAGCGTTGATTTCATAGGCCCAATCTATTCGATCAGGTGGAGCAACGCCCTAGAGTGAAGCCTATGTTGCTCGGAATTTAGAAATGACCATAACTTTCACACTGGTTGCAATTACTCGTGTTATCCGATGGAAAATCTGTTATATTTATATTGCATTTTATGCTTCTGGCGTACACTTCTAAGGCACTAACTATTCGATCTGGTGGAGCAACGCCCTAGAGTGAAGCCTAGGTTGCTCGGAATGTAGCAACGACCATAACTTGCACACTGGTTGCAATTATTCGTTTTATACGATGGAAACGCTGTTGTATTTATATCGTATTTTATGCTTCTGTCGTTTACTTCTAAGGACCTAACTATTCGATCTGGTGGAGCAACGCCCTAGAGTGAATCCTAGGTTGCTCGGAATGTAGAAATGACCATTACTTTCACACTGTTTTGCAATTATTCCTTTTATACGATGGAAAAGCTGTTGTATTTATATCGTATTTTATGCTTCTGGCGTTTACTTCTAAGGACGTAACTATGCGATCTGGTGGAGCAACGCCCTAGAGTGAATCCTAGGTTGCTCGGAATGTAGAAATGAAGATAACTTTCACACTGGTTGCAATTATTCGTTTTATGCGATGGAAACGCTGTTGTATTTATATCGTATTTTACGCTTCTGGCGTTGACTTCTAAGGCACTAACTATTCGATCTGGTGGAACAGCGCCGTAGAGTGAAGCCTAGGTTGCCCGGAACGTAGAAATGACCATTACTTTCACACTGTTTGCAATAATTCCTTTTATACGATGGAAAAGCTGTTGTATTTATATCGTATTTTATGCTTCTGGCGTTGACTTCTAAGGCCCTAACTATTCGATCTGGTGGAGCAGCGCCGTAGAGTGAAGCCTAGGTTGCCCGGAACGTAGAAATACCATTACTTTCACACTGTTTGCAATTATTCCTTTTATACGATGGAAAAGCTGTTGTAATTATATCGTATTTTATGCTTCTGGCGTTGACTTCGAAGGCCCTAGCTATTCGATCTAGTGGAGCAACGCCCTAGAGTGAAGCCTAGGTAGCCGGGAAAGGAGAAATGACCATCACTTTCAAACTGGATGCAATTATTCCTGTATATGATGGAAACACAGTTGTATTTTTTTTCGCATTTTATGGTTCGGGCGTTGACTTCTAAGGCCCTAACTATTCAATCTGTTGGAGCAACGCCCTAGGGTGAAGCCTAGGTTGCCCGGAACGTAGAAATGACCATAACTTTCACGCTGGCTGCTATTCTTCGTTTTATACGATGGAAAAACTGTTATATTTATATTGTATTTTATGCTTCTGGCGTTGATTTTTTAGGCCCTAACTATTCGATCAGGTGGAGCAACGCCCTAGAGTGAAGCCTATGTTGCTCGGAATTTAGAAATGACCATAACTTTCACACTGGTTGCAATTACTCGTGTTATCCGATGGAAAAACTGTTGCATCTTTATTGCATCTTATGCTTCTGGCGTTGACTTCTAAGGCCCTAACTGTTCGATCTGGTGGAGCAACGTCCTAGGGTGAAGCCTAGGTTTCCCGGTACGTCGGAATGACCATTACTTTCACACTAGTTGCAATAATTCCTGTTATACGATGGAAAAACTGTTGTATTTTTATTGTATTTTATGCTTCTGGCGTTGAGTTCTGAGGTCGTAGCTATTCGATGTAGCGGAAGAACGCCATAGAGTGAAGCCTAGGTTGCCCGGAACGTAGAAATGACCATAACTTTCACACTGGCTGCTATTCTTCGTTTTATACTATGGAAAAACTGTTATATTTATATTGTATTTTATGCTTCTAGCGTTGATTTCATAGGCCCAAACTATTCGATCAGGTGGAGCAACGCCCTAGAGTGAAGCCTATATTGCTCGGAATTTAGAAATGACCATAACTTTCACACTGGTTGCAATTACTCGTGTTATCCGATGGAAAATCTGTTATATTTATATTGCATTTTATGCTTCTGGCGTTGACTTCTTAGGCCCAAAATATTCGATCTGGTGGAACACCGCCCTAGAGTGAAGCCTAGGTTGCCCGGAACGTAGGAATGACCATAACTTTCACACTGGCTGCTATTGTTCGTTTTATACGTTGGAAAAACTGTTGTATTTATATTGTGTTTTATGCTTCTGGCGTTGACTTCTTAGGCCCTAACATTTCGATCTGGTGGAGCAACGCCCTACAGTGGAGCCTAGGTTGCCCGGAACGTAGATATGACCATAACCTTCACACAGGTTGCAATTATTCGTTTTATACGGTGTAAAGGCTGTTGTATTTATCTTGTATTTTATTCTTCTGGTGTTGACTTCTTAGGCCCTAACTATTCGATCTGGTGGAACAGCATCGTAGAGTGAAGCCTAGGTTGCCCGGAACGTAGAAATACCATTACTTTCACACTGTTTGCAATTATTCCTTTTATACGATGGAAAAGCTGTTGTAATTATATCGTATTTTATGCTTCTGGCGTTGACTTCGAAGGCCCTAGCTATTCGATCTAGTGGAGCAACGCCCTAGAGTGAAGCCTAGGTAGCCGGGAAAGGAGAAATGACCATCACTTTCAAACTGGATGCAATTATTCCTGCATATGATGGAAACACAGTTGTATTTTTTTTCGCATTTTATGGTTCGGGCGTTGACTTCTAAGGCCCTAACTATTCAATCTGTTGGAGCAACGCCCTAGGGTGAAGCCTAGGTTGCCCGGAACGTAGAAATGACCATAACTTTCACGCTGGCTGCTATTCTTCGTTTTATACGATGGAAAAACTGTTATATTTATATTGTATTTTATGCTTCTGGCGTTGATTTTTTAGGCCCTAACTATTCGATCAGGTGGAGCAACGCCCTAGAGTGAAGCCTATGTTGCTCGGAATTTAGAAATGACCATAACTTTCACACTGGTTGCAATTACTCGTGTTATCCGATGGAAAAACTGTTGCATCTTTATTGCATCTTATGCTTCTGGCGTTGACTTCTAAGGCCCTAACTGTTCGATCTGGTGGAGAAACGTCCTAGGGTGAAGCCTAGGTTTCCCGGTACGTCGGAATGACCATTACTTTCACACTAGTTGCAATAATTCCTGTTATACGATGGAAAAACTGTTGTATTTTTATTGTATTTTATGCTTCTGGCGTTGAGTTCTGAGGTCGTAGCTATTCGATGTAGCGGAAGAACGCCATAGAGTGAAGCCTAGGTTGCCCGGAACGTAGAAATGACCATAACTTTCACACTGGCTGCTATTCTTCGTTTTATACTATGGAAAAACTGTTATATTTATATTGTATTTTATGCTTCTAGCGTTGATTTCATAGGCCCAAACTATTCGATCAGGTGGAGCAACGCCCTAGAGTGAAGCCTATATTGCTCGGAATTTAGAAATGACCATAACTTTCACACTGGTTGCAATTACTCGTGTTATCCGATGGAAAATCTGTTATATTTATATTGCATTTTATGCTTCTGGCGTTGACTTCTTAGGCCCAAAATATTCGATCTGGTGGAACACCGCCCTAGAGTGAAGCCTAGGTTGCCCGGAACGTAGGAATGACCATAACTTTCACACTGGCTGCTATTGTTCGTTTTATACGTTGGAAAAACTGTTGTATTTATATTGTGTTTTATGCTTCTGGCGTTGACTTTTTAGGCCCTAACATTTCGATCTGGTGGAGCAACGCCCTACAGTGGAGCCTAGGTTGCCCGGAACGTAGATATGACCATAACCTTCACACAGGTTGCAATTATTCGTTTTATACGGTGTAAAGGCTGTTGTATTTATCTTGTATTTTATTCTTCTGGTGTTGACTTCTTAGGCCCTAACTATTCGATCTGGTGGAACAGCATCGTAGAGTGAAGCCTAGGTTGCCCGGAACGTAGAAATGACCATTACTTTCACACTGTTTGCAATTATTCCTTTTATACGATGGAAAAGCTGTTGTATTTATATCGTATTCTATGCTTCTGGCGTTGACTTCTTAGGCCCTAGCTATTCGATCTAGTGGAGCAACGCCCTAGAGTGAAGCCTAGGTTGCCCGGAAAGGAGAAATGACCATCACCTTCAAACTGGATGCAATTATTCCTGTTATATGATGGAAACACGGTTGTATTTTTTTTTGCATTTTATGGTTCGGGCGTTGTCTTCTAAGGCCCTAACTATTCAATCTGTTGGAGCAACGCCCTAGGGTGAAGCCTAGGTTGCTCGGAAAGTGGAAATGACCATAAGTTTCATACTGGTTGCAATTATTCGTTTTATACGTTGGAAAAACTGTTATATTTATATTGTATTTTATGCTTCTGGCGTTCACTTCTTAGGCCCCGACCATTCGATCTGGTGGAACAACACCGTAGAGTGAAGCCTAGGTTGACCGGAACGTAGAAATGACCATTACTTTCACACTGTATGCAATTATTCCTTTTATACGATGGAAAAGCTGTTGTATTTATATCGTATTTTATGCTTCTGGCGTTTACTTCAAATGACCTAACTATTCGATCTGGTTGAGCAACGCCCTAGAGTGAAGCCTAGGTTGCTCGGAATGTAGAAATGACCATAACTTTCACACTGGTTGCAATTATTCGTTTTATACGATGGAAACGCTGTTGTATTTATATTGTATTTTATGCCTCTGGCGTTGACTTCAAAGGCCGTAGCTATTAGATGTGGAGGAGCAACGCCCTAGGGTGAAGCCTAGGTTGCCCGCAAAGTAGAAATGACCATAACTTTCATACTGGTTGCTATCATTCGTTGTATACGATGGAAAAACTGTTATATTTATATTGTATTTTATGCTTCTGGCGTTGACTTCTTAGGCCCCAACTGTTCGATCTGGTGGATCAACTCCCTAGAGTGAAGCCTAGGTTGCCCGGAACGTAGAATTGGCCATCACTTTCAAACTGGTTGCAATTATTCGTTTTATACGATGGAAAAACTGTTGTGTTTATATTGTATCTTATGCTTCTAGCGTTGACTTCTAAGGCACTAACTATTCGATCTGTTGGAGCAACGCCCTAGAGTGAAGCCTAGGTTGCCCGGAACGTAAAATGACCATCACTCTCAAACTGGTTGCAATTATTCCTGTTATAGGATGGAAAGACTGTTGTATTTTTATTGTATTTTATGCTTCAGGCGTTGACTTCTGAGGCCGTAGCTATTCAATCTCTTGGAGCAACGCCCTAGGGTGAAGCCTAGGTTGCTCGGAATGTAGAAATGACCAGAAGTTTCATACTGGTTGCAATTATTCCTTTTATACGATGGAAAAGCTGTTGTAATTATATCGTATTTTATGCTTCTGGCGTTGACTTCGAAGGCCCTAGCTATTCGATCTAGTGGAGCAACGCCCTAGAGTGAAGCCTAGGTAGCCGGGAAAGGAGAAATGACCATCACTTTCAAACTGGATGCAATTATTCCTGTATATGATGGAAACACAGTTGTATTTTTTTTCGCATTTTATGGTTCGGGCGTTGACTTCTAAGGCCCTAACTATTCAATCTGTTGGAGCAACGCCCTAGGGTGAAGCCTAGGTTGCCCGGAACGTAGAAATGACCATAACTTTCACGCTGGCTGCTATTCTTCGTTTTATACGATGGAAAAACTGTTATATTTATATTGTATTTTATGCTTCTGGCGTTGATTTTTTAGGCCCTAACTATTCGATCAGGTGGAGCAACGCCCTAGAGTGAAGCCTATGTTGCTCGGAATTTAGAAATGACCATAACTTTCACACTGGTTGCAATTACTCGTGTTATCCGATGGAAAAACTGTTGCATCTTTATTGCATCTTATGCTTCTGGCGTTGACTTCTAAGGCCCTAACTGTTCGATCTGGTGGAGCAACGTCCTAGAGTGAAGCCTAGGTTTCCCGGTACGTCGGAATGACCATTACTTTCACACTAGTTGCAATAATTCCTGTTATACGATGGAAAAACTGTTGTATTTTTATTGTATTTTATGCTTCTGGCGTTGAGTTCTGAGGTCGTAGCTATTCGGTGTAGCGGAAGAACGCCATAGAGTGAAGCCTAGGTTGCCCGGAACGTAGAAATGACCATAACTTTCACACTGGCTGCTATTCTTCGTTTTATACTATGGAAAAACTGTTATATTTATATTGTATTTTATGCTTCTAGCGTTGATTTCATAGGCCCAAACTATTCGATCAGGTGGAGCAACGCCCTAGAGTGAAGCCTATATTGCTCGGAATTTAGAAATGACCATAACTTTCACACTGGTTGCAATTACTCGTGTTATCCGATGGAAAATCTGTTATATTTATATTGCATTTTATGCTTCTGGCGTTGACTTCTTAGGCCCAAAATATTCGATCTGGTGGAACACCGCCCTAGAGTGAAGCCTAGGTTGCCCGGAACGTAGGAATGACCATAACTTTCACACTGGCTGCTATTGTTCGTTTTATACGTTGGAAAAACTGTTGTATTTATATTGTGTTTTATGCTTCTGGCGTTGACTTCTTAGGCCCTAACATTTCGATCTGGTGGAGCAACGCCCTACAGTGGAGCCTAGGTTGCCCGGAACGTAGATATGACCATAACCTTCACACAGGTTGCAATTATTCGTTTTATACGGTGTAAAGGCTGTTGTATTTATCTTGTATTTTATTCTTCTGGTGTTGACTTCTTAGGCCCTAACTATTCGATCTGGTGGAACAGCATCGTAGAGTGAAGCCTAGGTTGCCCGGAACGTAGAAATGACCATTATTTTCACACTGTTTGCAATTATTCCTTTTATACGATGGAAAAGCTGTTGTATTTATATCGTATTCTATGCTTCTGGCGTTGACTTCTTAGGCCCTAGCTATTCGATCTAGTGGAGCAACGCCCTAGAGTGAAGCCTAGGTTGCCCGGAAAGGAGAAATGACCATCACCTTCAAACTGGATGCAATTATTCCTGTTATATGATGGAAACACGGTTGTATTTTTTTTGCATTTTATGGTTCGGGCGTTGTCTTCTAAGGCCCTAACTATTCAATCTGTTGGAGCAACGCCCTTGGGTGAAGCCTAGGTTGCTCGGAAAGTGGAAATGTCCATAAGTTTCATACTGGTTGCAATTATTCGTTTTATACGTTGGAAAAACTGTTATATTTATATTGTATTTTATGCTTCTGGCGTTCACTTCTTAGGCCCCGACCATTCGATCTGGTGGAACAACACCGTAGAGTGAAGCCTAGGTTGACCGGAACGTAGAAATGACCATTACTTTCACACTGTATGCAATTATTCCTTTTATACGATGGAAAAGCTGTTGTATTTATATCGTATTTTATGCTTCTGGCGTTTACTTCAAATGACCTAACTATTCGATCTGGTTGAGCAACGCCCTAGAGTGAAGCCTAGGTTGCCCGCAAAGTAGAAATGACCATAACTTTCATACTGGTTGCTATCATTCGTTGTATACGATGGAAAAACTGTTATATTTATATTGTATTTTATGCTTCTGGCGTTGACTTCTTAGGCCCCAACTGTTCGATCTGGTGGATCAACTCCCTAGAGTGAAGCCTAGGTTGCCCGGAACGTAGAATTGGCCATCACTTTCAAACTGGTTGCAATTATTCGTTTTATACGATGGAAAAACTGTTGTGTTTATATTGTATCTTATGCTTCTGGCGTTGACTGCTAAGGCACTAACTATTCGATCTGTTGGAGCAACGCCCTAGAGTGAAGCCTAGGTTGCCCGGAACGTAGAAATGACCATCACTTTCAAACTGGTTGCAATAATTCCTGTTATAGGATGGAAAGACTGTTGTATTTTTATTGTATTTTATGCTTCAGGCGTTGACTTCTGAGGCCGTAGCTATTCAATCTCTTGGAGCAACGCCCTAGGGTGAAGCCTAGGTTGCTCGGAATGTAGAAATGACCAGAAGTTTCATACTGGTTGCAATTATTCGTTTTATACGATGGAAATGCTGTTGTATTTATATTGTATTTTATGCTTCTGGCGTTGTCTTCTATGGCACTAACTACTCGATCTGGTGGAGCAACGCCCTAGAGTGAAGCCTAGGTTGCTCGGAATGTAGCAATGACCATAACTTGCACACTTGTTGCAATTATTCGTTTTATACGATGGAAACGCTGTTGTATTTTTTTTGCATTTTATGCTTCTGGCGTTGTCTTCTAAGGCACTAACTATTCGATCTGGTGGAGCTACGCCCTAGAGTGAAGCCTAGGTTGCTCGGAATGTAGAAATGACCATAACTTTCACACTTGTTGCAATTATTCGTTTTATACGATGGAAACGCTGTTGTATTTTTTTTGCATTTTATGGTTCGGGCGTTGACTTCTAAGGCCCTAACTATTCAATCCGTTGGAGCAACGCCCTAGGGTGAATCGTAGGTTGCTCAGAAAGTAGAAATGACCATAAGTTTCATACTGGTTGCAATTATTTGTTTTATACGATGGAAAAGCTGTTGTATTTATATTGTATTTTAAGCTTCTGGCGTTGACTTCTAAGGACCTAACTATTCGATATGGTGGAGCAACGCCCTAGAGTGAATCCTAGGTGCTCGGAATGTAGAAATGACCATAACTTTCACACTGGTTGCAATTATTCGTTTTATACGATGGAAACGCTGTTGTATTTATATCGTATTTTATGCTTCTGTCGTTTACGTCTAAGGACCTAACTATTCGATCTGGTGGAGCAACGCCCTAAAGTGAATCCTAGGTTGCTCGGAATGTAGAAATGACCATTACTTTCACACTCTTTTGCAATTATTCCTTTTATACGATGGAAAAGCTGTTGTATTTATATCGTATTTTATGCTTCTGGCGTTTACTTCTAAGGACGTAACTATTCGATCTGGTGGAGCAACACCCTAGAGTGAATCCTAGGTTGCTCGGAATGTAGAAATGACCATAACTTTCACACTGGTTGCAATTATTCGTTTTATGCGATGGAAACGCTGTTGTATTTATATCGTATTTTACGCTTCTGGCGTTGACTTCTAAGGCACTAACTATTCGATCTGGTGGAGCAACGCCCTAGAGTGAAGCCTAGGTTGCCCGGAACGTAGAATTGGCAATCACTTTCATTCTGGTCGAAATTATTCCTGTTATATGATGGAAACACTGTTGTATTTTTTTTGTATTTTATGGTTCGGGCGTAGACTTCTAAGGCCCTAACTATTCAATCTCTTGGAGCAACGCCCTAGGGTGAAGCCTAGGTTGCTCGGAATGTAGAAATGACCATAAGTTTCATACTGGTTGCAATTATTCGTTTTATACGATGGAAAGGCTGTTGTATTTATATCGTATTTTATGATTGTGGCGTTTACTTCTAAGGACCTAACTATTCGATCTGGTGGAGCAACGCCCTAGAGTGAAGCCTAGGTTTCTCGGAATGTGGAAATGACCATAACTTTCACACTGGTTGCAATTATTCGTTTTATACGATGGAAACGCTGTTGTATTTATATTGTACTTTATGCCTTTGGCGTTGACTTCTAAGGCCGTAGCCATTAGATGTGGTGGAGCAACGCCCTAGAGTGACGCCTAGGGTGCTTGGAACGTAGAAATGACCATTACTTTCACACTGGTTGCAATTATTCGTTTTATACGATGGAAAAGCTGTTGTATTTATATCGTATTTTATGCTTCTGGCGTTGACTGCTTAGGCCGTAACTATTCGGTCTGGTGGAGCAACGCCCTGGAGTGAAACCTAGGTTGCCCGGAACGTAGAATTGGCCATCACTTTCAAACTGGTTGCAATTATCCCTGTTATATGATGGAACCACTGTTTTTTTTTCTTTGCATTTTATGGTTCGGGCGTTGACTTCTAAGGCTCTAGCTATACAATCTGTTGGAGCAACGCCCTAGGGTGAAGCCTAGGTTGCTCGGAAAGTAGAAATGTCCATAAGTTTCACACTGGTTGCAATTATTCGTTTTATACGTTGGAAAAACTGTTGTATTTATATTGTATTTTAAGCTTCTGGCGTTGACTTCTTAGGCCCTAACATTTCGATCTGGTGGAGCAACGCCCTACAGTGGAGCCTAGGTTGCCCGGAACGTAGATATGACCATAACCTTCACACAGGTTGCAATTATTCGTTTTATACGGTGTAAAGGCTGTTGCATTTATCTTGTATTTTATTCTTCTGGTGTTGACGTCTTAGGCCCTAACTATTCGATCTGGTGGAACAGCATCGTAGAGTGAAGCCTAGGTTGCCCGGAACGTAGAAATGACCGTTACTTTCACACTGTTTGCAATTATTCCTTTTATACGATGGAAAAGCTGTTGTATTTATATCGTATTCTATGCTTCTGGCGTTGACTTCTTAGGCCCTAGCTATTCGATCTAGTGGAGCAACGCCCTAGAGTGAAGCCTAGGTTGCCCGGAAAGGAGAAATGACCATCACCTTCAAACTGGATGCAATTATTCCTGTTATATGATGGAAACACGGTTGTATTTTTTTTGCATTTTATGGTTCGGGCGTTGTCTTCTAAGGCACTAACTATTCAATCTGTTGGAGCAACGCCCTAGGGTGAAGCCTAGGTTGCTCGGAAAGTAGAAATGACCATAAGTTTCATACTGGTTGCAATTACTCGTTTTATACGATGGAAAAACTGTTGTATTTATATTGTATTTTATGCTTCTGGCGTTGACTTCTTAGGCCCTAAATATTCGATCTGGTGGAACACCGCCCTAGGGTGAAGCCTAGGTTGCCCGGAACGTAGAAAGGACCATAACTTTCACGCTGGCTGCTATTCTTCGTTTTATACGATGGAAAAACTGTTATATTTATATTGTATTTTATGCTTCTGGCGTTGATTTTTTAGGCCCTAACTATTCGATCAGGTGGAGCAACGCCCTAGAGTGAAGCCTATGTTACTCGGAATTTAGAAATGACCATAACTTTCACACTGGTTGTAATTACTCGTGTTATCCGATGGAAAAACTGTTGCATCTTTATTGCATCTTATGCTTCTGGCGTTGACTTCTAAGGCCCTAACTGTTCGATCTGGTGGAGCAACGTCCTAGAGTGAAGCCTAGGTATCCCGGTACGTCGGAATGACCATTACTTTCACACTAGTTGCAATAATTCCTGTTATACGATGGAAAACTGTTGTATTTTTATTGTATTTTATGCTTCTGGCGTTGAGTTCTGAGGTCGTAGCTATTCGATGTGGCGGAAGAACGCCATAGAGTGAAGCCTAGGTTGCCGGAACGTAGAAATGACCATAACTTTCACACTGGCTGCTATTCTTCGTTTTATACGATGGAAAAACTGTTATATTTATATTGTATTTTATGCTTCTAGCGTTGATTTCATAGGCCCAAACTATTCGATCAGGTGGAGCAACGCCCTAGAGTGAAGCCTATGTTGCTCGGAATTTAGAAATGACCATAACTTTCACACTGGTTGCAATTACTCGTGTTATCCGATGGAAAATCTGTTATATTTATATTGCATTTTATGCTTCTGGCGTTGACTTCTTAGGCCCAAAATATTCGATCTGGTGGAACACCGCCCTAGAGTGAAGCCTAGGTTGCCCGGAACGTAGGAATGACCATAAATTTCACACTGGCTGCTATTGTTCGTTTTATACGTTGGAAAAACTGTTGTATTTATATTGTGTTTTATGCTTCTGGCGTTGACTTCTTAGGCCCCAACCATTCGATCTGGTGGAACAACACCGTAGAGTGAAGCCTAGGTTGACCGGAACGTAGAAATGACCATTACTTTCACACTGTATGCAATTATTCCTTTTATACGATGGAAAAGCTGTTGTATTTATATCGTATTTTATGCTTCTGGCGTTTACTTCAAATGGCCTAACTATTCGATCTGGTGGTGCAACGCCCTAGAGTGGAGCCTAGGTTGCCCGGAACGTAGATATGACCATAACCTTCACACAGGTTGCAATTATTCGTTTTATACGGTGTAAAGGCTGTTGTATTTATCTTGTATTTTATTCTTCTGGTGTTGACTTCTTGGGCCCTAACTATTCGATCTGGTGGAACAGCATCGTAGAGTGAAGCCTAGGTTGCCCGGAACGTAGAAATGACCATTACTTTCACACTGTTTGCAATTATTCCTTTTAAACGATGGAAAAGCTGTTGTATTTATATCGTATTCTATGCTTCTGGCGTTGACTTCTTAGGCCCTAGCTATTCGATCTAGTGGAGCAACGCCCTAGAGTGAAGCCTAGGTTGCCCGGAAAGGAGAAATGACCATCACCTTCAAACTGGACGCAATTATTCCTGTTATATGATGGAAACACGGTTGTATTTTTTTTGCATTTTATGGTTCGGGCGTTGTCTTCTAAGGCCCTAACTATTCAATCTGTTGGAGCAGCGCCCTAGGCTGAAGCCTAGGTTGCTCGGAAAGTGGAAATGTCCATAAGTTTCATACTGGTTGCAATTATTCGTTTTATACGTTGGAAAAACTGTTATATTTATATTGTATTTTATGCTTCTGGCGTTCACTTCTTAGGCCCCAACCATTCGATCTGGTGGAACAACACCGTAGAGTGAAGCCTAGGTTGACCGGAACGTAGAAATGACCATTACTTTCACACTGTATGCAATTATTCCTTTTATACGATGGAAAAGCTGTTGTATTTATATCGTATTTTATGCTTCTGGCGTTTACTTCAAATGACCTAACTATTCGATCTGGTGGAGCAACGCCCTAGAGTGAAGCCTAGGTTGCTCGGAATGTAGAAATGACCATAACTTTCACACTGGTTGCAACTATTCATTTTATACGATGGAAACGCTGTTGTATTTATATTGTATTTTATGCCTCTGGCGTTGACTTCTAAGGCCGTAGCTATTAGATGTGGAGGAGCAACGCCCTAGAGTGACGCCTAGGGTGCTCGGAACGTAGAAATGACCATTACTTTCACACTGGTTGCAATTATTCGTTTTATACGATGGAAAAGCTGTTGTATTTATATCGTATTTTATGCTTCTGGCGTTGACTTCTAAGGCCCTAACTATTCAATCTGTTGGAGCAGCGCCCTAGGGTGAAGCCTAGGTTGCCCGGAACGTAGAAATGACCATTACTTTCACACTGTTTGCAATTATTCCTTTTATACGATGGAAATGCTGTTGTATATATATCGTATTTTATGCTTCTGGCGTTGACTTCTAAGGCCCTAGCTATTCGATCTAGTGGAGCAACGGCCTAGAGTGAAGCCTAGGTTGCCTGGAAAGGAGAAATGACCATCACTTTCAAACTGGATGCAATTATTCCTGTTATATGATGGAAACACAGTTGCATTTTTTTTGCATTTTATGGTTCGGGCGTTGTCTTCTAAGGCCCTAACTATTCAATCTGTTGGAGCAACGCCCTAGGGTGAAGCCTAGGTTGCTCGGAAAGTGGAAATGTCCATAAGTTTCATACTGGTTGCAATTATTCGTTTTGTACGTTGGAAAAGCTGTTATATTTATATTGTATTTTATGCTTCTGGCGTTCACTTCTTAGGCCCCGACCATTCGATCTGGTGGAACAACACCGTAGAGTGAAGCCTAGGTTGACCGGAACGTAGAAATGACCATTACTTTCACACTGTATGCAATTATTCCTTTTATACGATGGAAAAGCTGTTGTATTTATATCGTATTTTATGCTTCTGGCGTTTACTTCAAATGACCTAACTATTCGATCTGGTGGAGCAACGCCCTAGAGTGAAGCCTAGGTTGCTCGGAATGTAGAAATGACCATAACTTTCACACTGGTTGCAATTATTCCTGTTATAGGATGGAAAGACTGTTGTATTTTTATTGTATTTTATGCTTCAGGCGTTGACTTCTGAGGCCGTAGCTATTCGATGTGGTGGAGGAACGCCATAGAGTGAAGCCTGGGTTGCCTGGCACGTTGAAATGACCATAACTTTCATACTGGCTGCAATTATTCGTTTTATATGATGGAAGAACTGTTGTACTTATATTGTATTTTATGCTGCTGGCGTTCACTTCTTAGCCGCTAACTATTCGATCTGGTGGAGCAACGCCCTAGAGTGGATCCTAGGTTGCTCGGAATGTAGAAATGACCATAACTTTCACACTGGTTGCAATTATTCGTTTTATACGATGGAAACGCTGTTGTATTTATATTGTACTTTATGCCTCTGGCGTTGACTTCTAAGGCCGTAGCTATCAGATGCGGAGGAGCAACGCCCTAGAGTGACGCCCAGGGTGCTCGGAACGTAGAAATGACCATTACTTTCACACTGGTTGCAATTATTCGTTTTATACGATGGAAAAGCTGTTGTATTTATATCGTATTTTATGCTTCTGGCGTTGACTTCTTAGGCCGTAACTATTGGGTCTGGTGGAGCAACGCCCTGGAGTGAAACCTAGGTTGCCGGTACGTAGAATTGGCCATCACTTTCAAACTGGATGCAATTACTCCTGTTATATGATGGAAACACTGTTGTATTTTTTTTGCATTTTATGGTTCGGGCGTTGACTTCTAAGGCCCTAACTATTCAATCTGTTGAAGGAAGGCCCTAGGGTGAAGCCTAGGTTGCCCGGAACGTAGAAATGACCATTACTTTCACACTGTTTTGCAATTATTCCTTTTATACGATGGAAAACCTGTTGTATTTATATCGTATTTTATGCTTCTGGCGTTTACTTCTAAGGACGTAACTATTCGATCTGGTGGACCAACGCCCTAGAGTGAATCCTAGGTTGCTCGGAATGTAGAAATGACCATAACTTTCACACTGGTTGCAATTATTCTTTTTATGCGATGGAAACGCTGTTGTATTTATATCGTATTTTATGCTTCTGGCGTTGACTTCTAAGGCACTAACTATTCGATCTGGTGGAGCAACGCCCTAGAGTGAAGCCTAGGTTGCCCGGAACGTAGAATTGGCCATCACTTTCAATTTGGTCGAAATTATTCCTGTTATATGATGGAAACACTGTTGTATTTTTTTTGTATTTTATGGTTCGGGCGTAGACTTCTAAGGCCCTAACCATTCAATCTCTTGGAGCAACGCCCTAGGGTGAAGCCTAGGTTGCTCGGAATGTAGAAATGACCATAAGTTTCATACTGGTTGCAATTATTCGTTTTATACGATGGAAAGGCTGTTGTATTTATATTGTATTTTATGCTTCTGGCGTTGTCTTCTAAGGCACTAACTATTCGATCTGGTGGAGCAACGCCCTAGAGTGAAGCCTAGGTTGCTCGGAATGTAGCAATGACCATAACTTTCACACTTGTTGCAATTATTCGTTTTATACGATGGAAACGCTGTTGTATTTTTTTTGCATTTTATGGTTCGGGCGTTGACTTCTAAGGCCCTAACTATTCAATCCGTTGGAGCAACGCCCTAGGGTGAATCGTAGGTTGCTCAGAAAGTAGAAATGACCATAAGTTTCATACTGGTTGCAATTATTTGTTTTATACGATGGAAAAGCTGTTGTATTTATATTGTATTTTAAGCTTCTGGCGTTGACTTCTAAGGACCTAACTATTCGATATGGTGGAGCAACGCCCTAGAGTGAATCCTAGGTGCTCGGAATGTAGAAATGACCATAACTTTCACACTGGTTGCAATTATTCGTTTTATACGATGGAAACGCTGTTGTATTTATATCGTATTTTATGCTTCTGTCGTTTACTTCTAAGGACCTAACTATTCGATCTGGTGGAGCAACGCCCTAGAGTGAATCCTAGGTTGCTCGGAATGTAGAAATGACCATTACTTTCACACTGTTTTGCAATTATTCCTTTTATACGATGGAAAAGCTGTTGTATTTATATCGTATTTTATGCTTCTGGCGTTTACTTCTAAGGACGTAACTATTCGATCTGGTGGAGCAACGCCCTAGAGTGAATCCTAGGTTGCTCGGAATGTAGAAATGACCATAACTTTCACACTGGTTGCAATTATTCGTTTTATGCGATGGAAACGCTGTTGTATTTATATCGTATTTTACGCTTCTGGCGTTGACTTCTAAGGCACTAACTATTCGATCTGGTGGAGCAACGCCCTAGAGTGAAGCCTAGGTTGCCCGGAACGTAGAATTGGCCATCACTTTCATTCTGGTCGAAATTATTCCTGTTATATGATGGAAACACTGTTGTATTTTTTTTGTATTTTATGGTTCGGGCGTAGACTTCTAAGGCCCTAACTATTCAATCTCTTGGAGCAACGCCCTAGGGTGAAGCCTAGGTTGCTCGGAATGTAGAAATGACCATAAGTTTCATACTGGTTGCAATTATTCGTTTTATACGATGGAAACGCTGTTGTATTTATATTGTATTTTATGCTTCTGGCGTTGTCTTCTAAGGCACTAACTATTCGATCTGGTGGAGCAACGCCCTAGAGTGAAGCCTAGGTTGCTCGGAATGTAGCAATGACCATAACTTTCACACTTGTTGCAATTATTCGTTTTATACGATGTAAACGCTGTTGTATTTTTTTTGCATTTTATGCTTCTGGCGTTGTATTCTAAGGCACTAACTATTCGATCTGGTGGAGCTACGCCCTAGAGTGAAGCCTAGGTTGCTCGGAATGTAGAAATGACCATAACTTTCACACTTGTTGCAATTATTCGTTTTATACGATGGAAACGCTGTTGTATTTTTTTTGCATTTTATGGTTCGGGCGTTGACTTCTAAGGCCCTAACTATTCAATCCGTTGGAGCAACGCCCTAGGGTGAATCCTAGGTTGCTCAGAAAGTAGAAATGACCATAAGTTTCATACTGGTTGCAATTATTTGTTTTATACGATGGAAAAGCTGTTGTATTTATATTGTATTTTAAGCTTCTGGCGTTGACTTCTAAGGACCTAACTATTCGATCTGGTGGAGCAACGCCCTAGAGTGAATCCTAGGTTGCTCGGAATGTAGAAATGACCATAACTTTCACACTGGTTGCAATTATTCGTTTTATACGATGGAAACGCTGTTGTATTTATATCGTATTTTATGATTGTGGCGTTTACTTCTAAGGACCTAACTATTCGATCTGGTGGAGCAACGCCCTAGAGTGAAGCCTAGGTTCCTCGGAATGTGGAAATGACCATAACTTTCACACTGGTTGCAATTATTCGTTTTATACGATGGAAACGCTGTTGTATTTATATTGTACTTTATGCCTTTGGCGTTGACTTCTAAGGCCGTAGCTATTAGATGTGGTGGAGCAACGCCCTAGAGTGACGCCTAGGGTGCTTGGAACGTAGAAATGACCATTACTTTCACACTGGTTGCAATTATTCGTTTTATACGATGGAAAAGCTGTTGTATTTATATCGTATTTTATGCTTCTGGTGTTGACTGCTTAGGCCGTAACTATTCGGTCTGGTGGAGCAACGCCCTGGAGTGAAACCTAGGTTGCCCGGAACGTAGAATTGGCCATCACTTTCAAACTGGTTGCAATTATCCCTGTTATATGATGGAACCACTGTTTTTTTTTCTTTGCATTTTATGGTTCGGGCGTTGACTTCTAAGGCTCTAGCTATACAATCTGTTGGAGCAACGCCCTAGGGTGAAGCCTAGGTTGCTCGGAAAGTAGAAATGTCCATAAGCTTCACACTGGTTGCAATTATTCGTTTTATACGTTGGAAAAACTGTTGTATTTATATTGTATTTTAAGCTTCTGGCGTTGACTTCTAAGGCACTAACTATTCGATCTGGTGGAGCAACGCAATAGAGTGAAGCCTAGGTTGCCCGGAACGTAGAATTGGCCATCACTTTCAAACTGGTTGCAATTATTCCTGTTATATGATGGAAGCACTGTTGTATTTTTTTTGCATTTTATGGTTCGGGCGATGACTTCTAAGGCCCTAACTATTCAATCTGTTGGAGCAACGCCCTAGGGTGAAGCCTAGGTTGCTCGGAAAGTAGAAATCACCATAAGTTTCATACTGGTTGCAATTATTCGTTTTATACGTTGGAAAAACTGTTGTATTTATATTGTGTTTTATGCTTCTGGCGTTGACTTCTTAGGCCCTAACATTTCGATCTGGTGGAGCAACGCCCTACAGTGGAGCCTAGGTTGCGCCGAACGTAGATATGACCATAAGCTTCACACAGGTTGCAATTATTCGTTTTATACGGTGTAAAGGCTGTTGTATTTATCTTGTATTTTATTCTTCTGGTGTTGACTTCTTAGGCCCTAACTATTCGATCTGGTGGAACAGCATCGTAGGGTGAAGCCTAGGTTGCCCGGAACGTAGAAATGACCATTACTTTCACACTGTTTGCAATTATTCCTTTTATACGATGGAAAAGCTGTTGTATTTATATCGTATTCTATGCTTCTGGCGTTGACTTCTTAGGCCCTAGCTATTCAATCTAGTGGAGCAACGCCCTAGAGTGAAGCCTAGGTTGCCCGGAAAGGAGAAATGACCATCACCTTCAAACTGGATGCAATTATTCCTGTTATATGATGGAAACACGGTTGTATATTTTTTGCATTTTATGGTTCGGGCGTTGTCTTCTAAGGCCCTAACTATTCAATCTGTTGGAGCAACGCCCTAGGCTGAAGCCTAGGTTGCTCGGAAAGTGGAAATGTCCATAAGTTTCATACTGGTTGCAATTATTCGTTTTATACGTTGGAAAAACTGTTATATTTATATTGTATTTTATGCTTCTGGCGTTCACTTCTTAGGCCCCAACCATTCGATCTGGTGGAACAACACCGTAGAGTGAAGCCTAGGTTGACCGGAACGTAGAAATGACCATTACTTTCACACTGTATGCAATTAACTATTACTATTAACTATTCGATCTGGTGGAGCAACGCCCTAGAGTGAAGCCTAGGTTGCTCGGAATGTAGAAATGACCATAACTTTCACACTGGTTGCAACTATTCGTTTTATACGACGGAAACGCTGTTGTACTTATATTGTATTTTATGCCTCTGGCGTTGACTTCTAAGGCCGTAGCTATTAGATGTGGAGGAGCAACGCCCTAGAGTGACGCCTAGGGTGCTCGGAACGTAGAAATGACCATTACTTTCACACTGGTTGCAATTATTCGTTTTATACGATGGAAAAGCTGTTGTATTTATATCGTATTTTATGCTTCTGGCGTTGACTTCTTAGGCCGTATCTATTCGGCCTGGTGGAGCAGCGCCCTAGAGTGAAGCCTATGTTGCTCGGAATGTAGAAATGACCATAACTTTCACACTGGTTGCAATTATTCGTTTTATACGATGGAAACGCTGTTGTATTTATATTGTATTTTATGCCTCTGGCGTTGACGTCTAAGGCCTTAGCTATTAGATGTGGTGGAGCAACGCCCTACAGTGACGCCTAGGGTGCTCGGAACGTAGAAATGACCATTACTTTCACACCGGTAGCACTTATTCGTTTTATACGATGGAAGAACTGTTCTATTTATTTTGTATTTTATGCATCGGGTGTTGACTTCTAAGGCACTAGCTATTGAATCTGTTGAAGCAACGCCCCAGGGTGAAGCCTAGGTTGCCCGGAAAGTAGAATTGACCATAAGTTTCATACTGGTTGCACTTACCCGTTTTATACGATGGAAAAACTGTTGTATTTATATAGTATTTTATGCTTCTGGCGTTGACTTCTAAGGCCCTAGCTATTCGATCGAGTGGAGCAACGCCCTAGAGTGAAGCCTAGGTTGCCCGGAAAGGAGAAATGACCATCACTTTCAAACTGGTTGCAATTAATCCTGTTATACGATGGAAAAACTGTTGTATTTTTATTGCATTTTATGCTTCTGGCGTTCCCTTCTTAGGCCCTAACTATTCGATCTGGTGGAACAACGGCCTAGGGTGAAGCCTAGGTTGCCCGGAACGTAGAAATGACCATAAGTTTCTCACTGGTTGCAATTATTCGTTTTATACGATGGAAAAACTGTTGCATCGTCATCGTATTTTATGCTTCTGGCGTTGACTTCTTAGGCCGTAACTATTCGATCTGGTGGAGTAACGCCCTGGAGCGACACCTAGGTTGCCCGGAACGTAGAAATGACCACTACTGTCACACTGGTTGCAAATTATTCCTGCTATACGATGGAAAAACTTTTGTATTTTTATTGTATTTTATGCTTCAGGCGTTGACTTCTGAGGCCGTAGCTATTCGATGTGGTGGAAGAACGCCATAGAGTGAAGCCTGGGTTGCCCGGCACGTTGAAATGACCATAACTTTCATACTGGTTGCAATTATTCGTTTTATATGATGGAAGAACTGTTGTACTTATATTGTATTTTATGCTGCTGGCGTTCACTTCTTAGCCGCTAACTATTCGATCTGGTGGAACAACGCCCTAGAGTGAAGCCTAGGTTGCCTATAACGTAGAAATGACCATCACCTTCACAAGGGTTGCAATTATTCCTGTTATAGGATGGAAAGAGGGTAGTATTTTTATTGTATTTTATACGTCAGGCGTTGACTTCTGAGGCCGTAGCTATTCGATGTGGTGGAAGAACGCCATAGAGTGAAGCCTAGATTGCCCGGAACGTAGAAATGGCCATAAGTTTCATACTGGTTGCAATTATTCGTTTTATACGATGGAAAAACTGTTGTATTTATATTGTATTTTATGCTTCTGGCATTCACTTCTTAGGCCCTAACTATTCGATCTGGTGGAGCAACGCCCTAGGGTGAAGCCTAGGTTGCTCGGAAAGTAGAAATGACCATAAGTTTCATACTGGTTGCAATTATTCGTTTTATACGTTGGAAAAACTGTTGTATTTATATTGTGTTTTATGCTTCTGGCGTTGACTTCTTAGGCCCTAACATTTCGATCTGGTGGAGCAACGCCCTACAGTGGAGCCTAGGTTGCCCCGAACGTAGATATGACCATAACCTTCACACAGGTTGCAATTATTCGTTTTATACGGTGTAAAGGCTGTTGTATTTATCTTGTATTTTATTCTTCTGGTGTTGACTTCTTAGGCCCTAACTATTCGATCTGGTGGAACAGCATCGTAGGGTGAAGCCTAGGTTGCCCGGAACGTAGAAATGACCATTACTTTCACACTGTTTGCAATTATTCCTTTTATACGATGGAAAAGCTGTTGTATTTATATCGTATTCTATGCTTCTGGCGTTGACTTCTTAGGCCCTAGCTATTCAATCTAGTGGAGCAACGCCCTAGAGTGAAGCCTAGGTTGCCCGGAAAGGAGAAATGACCATCACCTTCAAACTGGATGCAATTATTCCTGTTATATGATGGAAACACGGTTGTATATTTTTTGCATTTTATGGTTCGGGCGTTGTCTTCTAAGGCCCTAACTATTCAATCTGTTGGAGCAACGCCCTAGGCTGAAGCCTAGGTTGCTCGGAAAGTGGAAATGTCCATAAGTTTCATACTGGTTGCAATTATTCGTTTTATACGTTGGAAAAACTGTTATATTTATATTGTATTTTATGCTTCTGGCGTTCACTTCTTAGGCCCCAACCATTCGATCTGGTGGAACAACACCGTAGAGTGAAGCCTAGGTTGACCGGAACGTAGAAATGACCATTACTTTCACACTGTATGCAATTATTCCTTTTATACGATGGAAAAGCTGTTGTATTTATATCGTATTTTATGCTTCTGGCGTTTACTTCAAATGACCTAACTATTCGATCTGGTGGAGCAACGCCCTAGAGTGAAGCCTAGGTTGCTCGGAATGTAGAAATGACCATAACTTTCACACTGGTTGCAACTATTCGTTTTATACGATGGAAACGCTGTTGTACTTATATTGTATTTTATGCCTCTGGCGTTGACTTCTAAGGCCGTAGCTATTAGATGTGGAGGAGCAACGCCCTAGAGTGACGCCTAGGGTGCTCGGAACGTAGAAATGACCATTACTTTCACACTGGTTGCAATTATTCGTTTTATACGATGGAAAAGCTGTTGTATTTATATCGTATTTTATGCTTCTGGCGTTGACTTCTTAGGCCGTATCTATTCGGCCTGGTGGAGCAGCGCCCTAGAGTGAAGCCTATGTTGCTCGGAATGTAGAAATGACCATAACTTTCACACTGGTTGCAATTATTCGTTTTATACGATGGAAACGCTGTTGTATTTATATTGTATTTTATGCCTCTGGCGTTGACGTCTAAGGCCTTAGCTATTAGATGTGGTGGAGCAACGCCCTACAGTGACGCCTAGGGTGCTCGGAACGTAGAAATGACCATTACTTTCACACCGGTAGCACTTATTCGTTTTATACGATGGAAGAACTGTTCTATTTATTTTGTATTTTATGCATCGGGTGTTGACTTCTAAGGCACTAGCTATTGAATCTGTTGAAGCAACGCCCCAGGGTGAAGCCTAGGTTGCCCGGAAAGTAGAATTGACCATAAGTTTCATACTGGTTGCACTTACCCGTTTTATACGATGGAAAAACTGTTGTATTTATATAGTATTTTATGCTTCTGGCGTTGACTTCTAAGGCCCTAGCTATTCGATCGAGTGGAGCAACGCCCTAGAGTGAAGCCTAGGTTGCCCGGAAAGGAGAAATGACCATCACTTTCAAACTGGTTGCAATTAATCCTGTTATACGATGGAAAAACTGTTGTATTTTTATTGCATTTTATGCTTCTGGCGTTCCCTTCTTAGGCCCTAACTATTCGATCTGGTGGAACAACGGCCTAGGGTGAAGCCTAGGTTGCCCGGAACGTAGAAATGACCATAAGTTTCTCACTGGTTGCAATTATTCGTTTTATACGATGGAAAAACTGTTGCATCGTCATCGTATTTTATGCTTCTGGCGTTGACTTCTTAGGCCGTAACTATTCGATCTGGTGGAGTAACGCCCTGGAGCGACACCTAGGTTGCCCGGAACGTAGAAATGACCACTACTGTCACACTGGTTGCAAATTATTCCTGCTATACGATGGAAAAACTTTTGTATTTTTATTGTATTTTATGCTTCAGGCGTTGACTTCTGAGGCCGTAGCTATTCGATGTGGTGGAAGAACGCCATAGAGTGAAGCCTGGGTTGCCCGGCACGTTGAAATGACCATAACTTTCATACTGGTTGCAATTATTCGTTTTATATGATGGAAGAACTGTTGTACTTATATTGTATTTTATGCTGCTGGCGTTCACTTCTTAGCCGCTAACTATTCGATCTGGTGGAACAACGCCCTAGGGTGAAGCCTAGGTTGCCTATAACGTAGAAATGACCATCACCTTCACAAGGGTTGCAATTATTCCTGTTATAGGATGGAAAGAGGGTAGTATTTTTATTGTATTTTATACGTCAGGCGTTGACTTCTGAGGCCGTAGCTATTCGATGTGGTGGAAGAACGCCATAGAGTGAAGCCTAGATTGCCCGGAACGTAGAAATGGCCATAAGTTTCATACTGGTTGCAATTATTCGTTTTATACGATGGAAAAACTGTTGTATTTATATTGTATTTTATGCTTCTGGCGTTCACTTCTTAGGCCCTAACTATTCGATCTGGTGGAGCAACGCCCTAGAGTGAAGCCTAAGTTGCCCTGAACGTAGTAATTACCATCACTTTCAAACTGGTTGCAAATATTCCTGTTATATGATGGAAAAACTGTTGTATTTTTATTGCATTTTATGTTTCGGGCATTAACTTCTAATGCCCTAACTATTCAATCTGTAAGAGCAACGCCCTAGGGTGTAGCCTAGGTTGCCCGTAAAGTAGAAATGACCATAGCTTTCATACTGGTTGCAATTATTCGTTTTGTATGATGGAGAAACTGTTGTATTTATATTGTATTTTATGCTTCTGGCGTTCACTTCTTAGGCCCTAACCATTCGATCTGGTGGAATAACGCCCTAGGGTGAAGCCTAGGTTGCCCGGAACGTAGAAATGGCCATCACTTTCAAACTGGTTGCAATTAATCCTTTTATACGATGGAAAAACTGTTGCATTTTTATTGCATTTTATGCGTCGGGCGCTGACTTCTAAGGCCCTAACTATTCAATCTGTCGGAGCGACGCCCTAGGGTGAAGCCTAGATTGCTCGGAAAGTAGAAACGACCATAAGTTTCATACTGGTTGCAATTATTCGTTTTATACAATGGATAAGCTGTTGTATTTATATTGTATTTTATGCTTCTGGCGTTGACTTCTAAGGCCCTAGCTATTCGATCTAGTGGAGGAACGCCCTAGAGTGAAGCCTAGGTTGCCCGGAAAGAAGAAATGACCATCACTTTCAAACTGGTTGCAATTATTCCTGTTATAGGATGGAAAGACGGTTGTATTTTTATTGTATTTTATACTTCAGGTGTTGACTTCTGAGGCCGTAGCTATTCGATGTGGTGGAAGAACGCCATAGAGTGAAGCCTAGATTGCCCGGAACGTAGAAATGACCATAAGTTTCATACTGGTTGCAATTATTCGTTCTATACGATGGAAAAGCTGTTGTATTTATAGCGTATTTTATGCTTCTGGCGTTGACTTCTTATGCCCTAACTATTCGATCTGGTGGAACAACGGCCTAGGGTGAAGCCTAGGTTGCCCGGAACGTAGAAATGACCATCACTTTCAAACTGGTTGCAATTAATCCTTTTATACGATGGAAAAACTGTAGCATTTTTATTGAATTTTATGCGTCGGGCGATGACTTCTAAGGCCCTAACTATTCAATCTGTTGGAGCAACGCCCTAGGGTGAAGCCTAGGTTGCCCGGAACTTAGAAATGACCATAACTTTCATACTGGTTGCAATTATTCGTTTTATACGATGGAAAAACTGTTGTATATATATTGTATTTTATGCTTCTGGCGTTGACTTCTAAGGCACTAACTATTCGATCTGGTGGAGCAACGCCCTAGAGTGAAGCCTAGGTTGCCCGGAACGTAGAAATGACCATCACTTTCAAACTGGTTGCAATTATTCCTGTTATATGATGGAAAAACTGTTGTATTTATATTGTATTTTATGCTTCGAGCGTTGACTGCTAAGGCCCTGACTATTCAATCTGTTGGATCAACGCCCTAGAGTGAAGCCTAGGTTGCTCGGAATGTAGAAATGACCATAACATTCACACTGGTTGAAATTATTCGTTTAATACGATGGTAAAGCTGTTGCATTTTTATTGTATTTTATGATTCTGGCGTTGACTTCTAAGGCCCTAACTATTGGATCTGGTGGAGCAACGCCCTAGAGTGAAGCCGAGGTTTCCCGGAACGTAGAAATGACCATCACTTTCAAACTGGATGCAATTATTCCTGTTATATGACGGAAAAACTGTTGTATTTTTATTGCATTTTATGCTTCGGGCATTGACTTCTAAGGCCCTAACTATTCAATCTGGTGGAGCAACGCCCCAGGGTGTAGCCTAGGTTGCCCGGAACGTAGAAATGACCATCACTTTCAAACTGGTTGCAATTCTTCCGGTTATATGATGGAAAAACTGTTGTATTTTTATTGCATTTTATGCTTCGGGCATTGACTTCTAAGGCCCTAACTGTTTGATCTGGTGGAGCAACGCCCTAGAATGAAGCCTAGGTTGCCCGGTACGTAGAAATGACCATCACTTTCAAACTGGTTGCAATTATTCGTTTTGTACGATGGAAAAGCTGTTGTATTTATATCGTATTTTATGCTTCTGGCGTTGACTTCTTACGCCCTAACTATTCCATCAGGTGGAACAACGCCATAGGGTGAAGCCTAGGTTGCCCGGAACGTAGAAATGACTATAACTTTTACACTGGCAGCAATTATTCGTTTTAAACAATGGAAAAACTGTTCTATTTAATTTGTATTTTATGCTTCGGGCGTTGACTTTTAAGGCCCTAACTGTTTGATCTGGTGGAGCAACGCCCTAGAGTGAAGACTAGGTTGCCCGGAACGTAGAAATGACCATAACTTTCACACTGGTTGCTATTATTCGTTTTATACGATGGTAAAACAGTTATATTTATATTGTATTTTATGCTTCTGGCGTTGACTTCATAGGCCCTAACTATTCGATCTGGTGGAACAACGCCGTAGAGTGAAGCCTAGGTTGCCCGGATCGTAGAAATGACCATAACTTTCACACTGGTTGCTATTATTCGTTTTATACGATGGTAAAACAGTTATATTTATATTGTATTTTATGCTTCGGGCGTTGACTTCTAAGGCCCTAACTGCTTGATCTGGTGGAGCAGCGCCCTACAGTGAAGCCTAGGTTGCTCGGAATGTAGAAATGACAATAAGTTTCACACTGGGTGCAATTATTCGTTTTATACGATGGAAAAGCTGTTGCATTTTTATTGTATTTTATGCTTCTGTCGTTGACGTCTAAGGCCGTAGCTATTATATGTGGTGGAGCAACGCACTAGAGTGACGCCTAGGTTGCCCGGAACGTGGAATGACCATTACTTTCGCAATGTTTGCAATTATTCATTTTATACGATGGAAAAACTGTTGTACTTATATTGTATTTTATGCTTCTGGCGTTGACTTCTAAGGCCCTAACTATTCGACCTGCTGGAGCAACGCCCTAGAGTGAAGCCTAGGTTGCCTCGAACGTAGAAATGACCATCACTTTCAAACTGGTTGCAATTAATCCTTCTTTACAATGGAAAAACTGTTCTATTTATTATGTATTTTATACTTCGGGCGTTGACTTCTAAAGCCCTAACTGTTTGATCTGGTGGAGCAACGCCTTAGAGTGAAGCCTAGGTTGCCCGGAACGTAGAAGTGACCATAACTTTCACACTGGTTTCTATTATTCGTTTTATACAATGGGAAAACTGTTGTATTTATATTGTATTTTATGTTTCGTGCGTTGACTACTATGGCCCTACCTATTCGATCTGGTTGAGCAACGCCCTACAGTGAAGCCTATGTTGCCCGGGACGTAGATATGACCATAACCTTCACACAGCTTGCAATTATTCGTTTTATACGATGTAAAGGCTGTTGTATTTATTTTGTAGTTTATGCTTCTGGCGTTGATTTCAAAGGCCCTAACTCTTCTATCTGGAGGAGCAACGCCTCAGAGTTAAGTCTAGGATGCCCAAAACGTCGAAATGATCATTACTTTCGCACTGGTTGCAATTAGCCATGCTATACGATGGAAAAACTGGTGCATTTTTATTGTATTTTCTGCTTCTGGCTTGACTTCTAAGGTCTTAGCTATTCGATCTGGTGGAGCAATGCCCTAGACTGAAGCCTAGGTTGCCCCGAACGTAGAAATGACCATAACATTCACACTGGTTACAATTATTCGTTTTATACGTTGGAAAAACTGTTGCATTTTTATTGTATTTTCCGCTTCTGGCTTCGACTTCTAAGGTCCTAGCTATTCGATCTGGTGGGGCATAGTCCAAGAGTGAAGCCTATGTTGCCCGGAACGTAGAAATGACCATATCTTTCACACTGGTTGCTATTATTCCTGTTATACGATGGAAAAGTTGTTGTATTTATATTGCCTTTTATGCTTCTGGCGTTGACTTCTAAGGCCCTAACTATTCGATCCGGTGGTGCAACGCCCTACAGTGAAGCCTATGTTGCCCGGGACGTAGATATGACCATAACCTTCACACAGCTTGCAATTATTCGTTTTATACGATGTAAAGGCTGTTGTATTTATTTTGTAGTTTATGCTTCGGGCATTGAGTTCTAAGGCCCTAACTATTCAATCTGTTGGAGCAGCGCCCTAGGGTGAAGCCTAGGTTGCCCGCAAAGTGGAAATGACCATAACTTTCACAATGTTTGCAAGTATTCATTTTATACGATGAAAAAACTGTTGTACATATATTGTATTTAATCCTTCTGGCGTTGAATTCTAAGTCCCTAGCTATTCGACCTATTGGAGCGACGCCCTAGAGTGAATCCTAGGTTGCCCGGAACTTAGAAATGACCATAACTTTCACACTGGTTGCAATTATTCGTTTTATACGATTGAAAAACTGTTGTATTTATATTGTATTTTATGCTTCTGGAGTTGACTCCTTAGGCCCTAACTATTCCCTCTGGTGGACCAACGCCCTAGAGTGAAACCTACGTAGCCCGGAACGTAGAAATGACCATTACTTTCACACTGGTTGCAATTATTCCTGTTATACGATGGAAAAACTGTTGTATTTTAATTGTATTTTATGCTTTTAGAGATGAATTCTAAGCCCCTAGCTATTCGATCTGGTGGAGCAACGCCCTAGGGTGACGCCTAGGTTGCTCGGAACGTAGAAATGACCATTACTTTCACACTGGTTGCAATTGTCCGTTTTATACGATGGAAAAGCTGTTGTATTTTATCGTATTTTATGCTTCTGGCGTTGACTTCTTAGGCCCTAACTATTCCATCTGGTGGAGCAACGCCCTAGAGTGAAGCCTAGGAGGCCCGGAACGTGGAAATGACCATAACTTCCACACTGGTAGCAATTATTCGTTTTATACGATGGAAAAACTGTACTATTTATTTTGTATTTTATGCTCCGGTCGTTGACTTCTAAGGCCCTAGCTATTCGATCTGGTGGAGCAACGCCCTAGAGTGAAGCCTAGGTTGCCCGGAACGTAGAAATGAACATCACTTTCAAAATGGTTGCAATTATTCCTCTTATATGATGTCAAAACTGTTGTATTTTGATTGCATTTTATGCTTCGGGCATTGACTTCTAGGGCCCTAACTGTTGAATCTGGTGGAGCAACGCCCTAGAGTGAAGTATAGATTGCCCGGAACGTTGAAATGACCATAACCTTCACACTGGTTGCTATTATTCGTTTTATACGATGGAAAAACTGTTATATTTATATTGTATTTTATTCTTATGGCGTTGACTTCTTAGGCCCTACCTATTCGATCTGGTGGAACAACGCCCTAGAGAGAAGCCTAGGTTGCCCGGAACGTAGAAATGACCATCACTTTCAAACTGGTTGGAATTATTCCTTTTATGCGATGGAAAAACTGTTGTAGTTTTATTGAATTTTATGCTTCGGGCGTTGAGTTCTAAGGCCCTAACTATTCGATCTGGTGTAACAACGCCCTAGAGTGAAGCCTATGTTGCCCGGGACGTAGATATGACCATAACCTTCACACAGCTTGCAATTATTCGTTTTATACGATGTAAAGGCTGTTGTATTTATTTTGTAGTGTATGCTTCTAGCGTTGATTTCAAAGGCCCTAACTCTTCTATCTGGTGGAGCAACGCCTCAGAGTTAAGTCTAGGATGCCCAAAACGTCGAAATGATCATTACTTTCGCACTGGTTGCAATTAGCCATGCTATACGATGGAAAAACTGTTGCATTTTTATTGTATTTTCTGCTTCTGGCTTTGACTTCTAAGGTCGTAGCTATTCGATCTGGTGGAGCAACGCCCTAGAGTGATGCCTAGGTTGCCCGGAACGTAGAACATAATATTACCTTCACACTGGTTGCAATTATTCCTGTTATACGATGGAAAAACTGTTGCACCTTTATTGTATTTTATGCTTCTGTCGTTGTCTTCTAAGGCCCTAGCTATTCGATCTGGTGGAGCAACGCCCTAGAGAGAAGCCTAGGTTGCCCGGAACGTAGAAATGACCATCACTTTCAAACTGGTTGGAATTATTCCTTTTATGCGATGGAAAAACTGTTGTAGTTTTATTGAATTTTATGCTTCGGGCGTTGAGTTCTAAGGCCCTAACTATTCGATCTGGTGTAACAACGCCCTAGAGTGAAGCCTATGTTGCCCGGGACGTAGATATGACCATAACCTTCACACAGCTTGCAATTATTCGTTTTATACGATGTAAAGGCTGTTGTATTTATTTTGTAGTTTATGCTTCTAGCGTTGATTTCAAAGGCCCTAACTCTTCTATCTGGTGGAGCAACGCCTCAGAGTTAAGTCTAGGATGCCCAAAACGTCGAAATGATCATTACTTTCGCACTGGTTGCAATTAGCCATGCTATACGATGGAAAAACTGTTGCATTTTTATTGTATTTTCTGCTTCTGGCTTTGACTTCTAAGGTCGTAGCTATTCGATCTGGTGGAGCAACGCCCTAGAGTGAAGCCTAGGTTGCCCGGAACGTAGAAATGAACATCACTTTCAAAATGGTTGCAATTATTCCTCTTATATGATGTCAAAACTGTTGTATTTTGATTGCATTTTATGGTTCGGGCATTGACTTCTAGGGCCCTAACTATTCAATCTGTTGGAGCAACGCCCTAGAGTGAAGGCTAGGTTGCCCGGAACGTAGAAATGACCATAACTTTTACACTGGTAGCAATTATTCGTTTTATACAATGGAAAAACTGTTCTATTTATTTTGTATTTTATGCTTCGGGCGTTGACTTCTAACGCCCTAACTGATTGACCTGGTGGAGTAACGCCCTAGAGTGAAGTCTAGATTGCCCGGAACGTTGAAATGACCGTAACCTTCACACTGGTTGCTATTATTCGTTTTATACGATGGAAAAACTGTTATATTTATATTGTATTTTATACTTATGGCGTTGACTTCTTAGGCCCTAACTATTCGATCTGGTGGAGCAACGCCCTAGAGTGAATCCTAGGTTGCCGGGAACGTAGAAATAACCATTACATTCACACTGGTTGCAATTATTCGTTTTATACGATGGAAAAACTGTTGCATCTTTATCGTATTTTATGCTTCTGGCGTGGACTTCTAAGGCCCTAACTATTCGATCTGGTGGAGCAACGCCCTAGAGTGAAGCCTAGGTTGCCCGAAACGCAGAAATGACCATAAATTTCGCACTGGTTGCAAATATTTATGTTCTACGTTCGACAAACTGTTGTATTTATATCGAATTTTATGCTTCTGGCGTTGACTTCTAAGGACCTAACTATTCGATCTGGTGGAGCAACGCTCTAGAGTGATGTCTAGGTTGCTCGGAATGTAGGAATGACCATAAATTTCACACTGGTTGCAATTATTCGTTTTATACGATGGAAAAACTGTTGCATCTTTATCGTATTTCATGCTTCTGGCGTGCACTTCTAAGGCCCTAACTATTCGATCTGGTGGAGCAACGCCCTAGAATGAAACCTAGGTTATCCGGAACGTAGAAATAACCAGTCCATTCACACTGGTTGCTATTATTCGTTTTATACAATGGAAAAAATGTTATACTTATATTGTATTTTATGCTTCTGGCGTTGACTTCTTTGGCCCTAACTGTCCGATATGGTGGAACAACGCCCTAGAGTGAAGCCTAGGATGCACGGAACGAAGAAATGACCATCACTTTCAAAATGGTTGCAATTATTCCTGTTATATGATGGAAAAACTGTTGTATTTTTATTGCATTTTATGCTTCGGGCATTGACTTCTAAGGTCGTAACTATTCAATCTGTTGGAGCAGCGACCTAGGGTGTAGCCTAGGTTGCCCGGAAAGTAGAAATGACCATAACTTTCACACTGGTTGCAATTATTCGTTTTATACGATGGAAAAGCTGTTGCATCTTTATTGTATTTTATTCTTCTGGCGTTGACATCTAAGGCCGTAACTATTAGATGTGGTGGAGCAACGCCCTAGAGTGACGCCTAGGTTGCCCGGAACGTAGAAATGACCATTACTTTCACAATGTTTGCAATTATTCATTTTATACGATGGAAAAACTGTTGTATTCATATTGTATTTTATGCTTCAGGCGTTGACTTCTAAGGCACTAACTATTCGATCTGGTGGAGCAACGCAATAGAGTAATGCCTAGGTTGCCCGGAACGTAGAATTGGCCATCAATTTCAAACTGGTTGCAATTATACCTGTTACATGATGGAAACACTGCTGAATTTTTTTTGCATTTTATAGATCGGGCGTTGACTTCTAATGCCCTAACTATTGAATCCGTTGGAGCAACGCCCTAGGGTGAAGCCTAGGTTGCCCGGAACGTAGAAATGACCATTACTTTCACAATGTTTGCAATTATTCATTTTATACGATGGAAAAACTGTTGTATTCATATTGTATTTTATGCTTCAGGCGTTGACTTCTAAGGCACTAACTATTCGATCTGGTGGAGCAACGCAATAGAGTGATGCCTAGGTTGCCCGGAACGTAGAATTGGCCATCAATTTCAAACTGGTTGCAATTAATCCTTTTATACGATGAAAAAACTGTTGTATTTTTATTGCATTGCATGCTTCCGGCGTTGACTTCTAAGCCCCTAACTTTTCAATCTGTTGGAGCAACGCCCAAGGGTGAAGCCTAGGTTGCCCGGAAAGAAGAAATGACGTTAACTTTCATACTGGTTGCAATTATTCGTTTTATACGATGGAAAAGCTGTTGTATTTATATCGTATTTTATGCTTCTGGCGTTGACTTCTTAGGCCCTAACTATTCCATCAGGTGGAACAACGCCCTAGGGTGAAGCCTAGGTTGCCCGGAACGTAGAAATGACTATAACTTTTACACTGGCAGCAATTATTCGTTTTATACAATGGAAAAACTGTTCTATTTATTTTGCATTTTATGCTTCGGGCGTTGACTTCTAAGGCCCTAACTGTTTGACCTGGTGGAGCAACTCCCTAGAGTGAAGACTAGGTTGCCCGGAACGTAGAAATGCCCATAACTTTCACACTGGTTGCAATTATTCCTGTTATACGATGGAAAAACTGTTGCGTCTTTATTGTATTTTATGCATCTGGCGTTGACGTCTAAGGCCCTAAGTATTCCATCTGGTGGAGCAACGCCCTAGAGTGAAGCCTAGGCTGCCCGGAACGTAGAAATGACCATAACTTCCACACTGGTAGCAACTATTCGTTTTATACGATGGAAAAACTGTACTATTTATTTTGCATTTTATGCTTCGGGCGTTGACTTCTAAGGCCCTAACTGTTGAATCTGGTGGAGCAACGCCATAGAGTGAAGCCTAGGTTGCCCGGAACACAGAAATGACCATAACTTTCGCACTGGTTGCAAATCTTCCTGTTCTACGATGGACAAACTGTTGCATTTATATCGTATTTTATGCGTTCTGGCGTTGACTTCTAAGGACCTAACTATTCGATCTGGTGGAGCAACGCTCTAGAGTGATGTCTAGGTTGCTCGGAATGTAGGAATGACCATAAATTTCACACTGGTTGCAATTATTCGTTTTATACGATGGAAAAACCGTTGCATCTTTATCGTATTTTATGCTTCTGGCGTGGACTTCTAAGGCCCTAACTATTCGATCTGGTGGAGCAACGCCCTAGAGTGAAGGCTAGGTTGCCCGGAACGTAGAAATGACCATAACTTTTACACTGGTAGCAATTATTCGTTTTATACAATGGAAAAACTGTTCTATTTATTTTGTATTTTATGCTTCGGGCGTTGACTTCTAACGCCCTAACTGATTGATCTGGTGGAGTAACGCCCTAGCGTGAAGCCTAGATTGCCCGGAACGTTGAAATGACCGTAACCTTCACACTGGTTGCTATTATTCGTTTTATACGATGGAAAAACTGTTATATTTATATTGTATTTTATTCTTATGGCGTTGACTTCTTAGGCCCTAACTATTCGATCTGGTGGAGCAACGCCCTAGAGTGAGTCCTAGGTTGCCCGGAACGTAGAAATGACCATTACATTCACACTGGTTGCAATTATTCGTTTTATACGATGGAAAAACTGTTGCATCTTTATCGTATTTTATGCTTCTGGCGTGGACTTCTAAGGCCCTAACTATTCGATCTGGTGGAGCAACGCCCTAGAGTGAAGCCTAGGTTGCCCGAAACGCAGAAATGATCATAAATTTCGCACTGGTTGCAAATATTCCTGTTCTACGATCGACAAACTGTTGTATTTATATCGTATTTTATGCTTCTGACGTTGACTTCTAAGGACCTAACTATTCGATCTGGTGGAGCAACGCTCTAGAGTGATGTCTAGGTTGCTCGGAATGTAGGAATGACCATAAATTTCAGACTGGTTCCAATTATTCGTTTTATACGATGGAAAAACTGTTGCATCTTTATCGTATTTTATGCTTCTGGCGTGCACTTCTAAGGCCCTAACTATTCGATCTGGTGGAGCAACGCCCTAGAATGAAACCTAGGTTATCCGGAACGTAGAAATGACCAGTACATTCACACTGGTTGCTATTATTCGTTTTATACAATGGAAAAAATGTTATACTTATATTGTATTTTATGCTTCTGGCGTTGACTTCTTTGGCCCTAACTGTCCGATATGGTGGAACAACGCCCTAGAGTGAAGCCTAGGATGCACGGAACGAAGAAATGACCATCACTTTCAAAATGGTTGCAAATATTCCTGTTCTACGATGGACAAACTGTTGTATTTATATCGTATTTTATGCGTTCTGGCGTTGACTTCTAAGGACCTAACTATTCGATCTGGTGGAGCAACGCTCTAGAGTGATGTCTAGGTTGCTCGGAATGTAGGAATGACCATAAATTTTACACTGGTTGCAATTATTCGTTTTATACGATGGAAAAACTGTTGCATCTTTATCGTATTTTATGCTTCTGGCGTGGACTTCTAAGGCCCTAACTATTCGATCTGGTGGAGCAACGCCCTAGAGTGAAGGCTAGGTTGCCCGGAACGTAGAAATGACCATAACTTTTACACTGGTAGCAATTATTCGTTTTATACAATGGAAAAACTGTTCTATTTATTTTGTATTTTATGCTTCGGGCGTTGACTTCTAACGCCCTAACTGATTGACCTGGTGGAGTAACGCCCTAGAGTGAAGTCTAGATTGCCCGGAACGTTGAAATGACCGTAAACTTCACACTGGTTGCTATTATTCGTTTTATACGATGGAAAAACTGTTATATTTATATTGTATTTTATTTTTATGGCGTTGACTTCTTAGGCCCTAACTATTCGATCTGGTGGAGCAACGCCCTAGAGTGAATCCTAGGTTGCCCGGAACGTAGAAATGACCATTACATTCACACTGGTTGCAATTATTCGTTTTATACGATGGAAAAACTGTTGCACCTTTATCGTATTTTATGCTTCTGGCGTGGACTTCTAAGGCCCTAACTATTCGATCTGGTGGAGCAACGCCCCAGAGTGATGCCTAGGTTGCCCGAAACGCAGAAATGACCATAAATTTCGCACTGGTTGCAAATATTCCTGTTCTATGTTCGACAAACTGTTGTATTTATATCGTATTTTATGCTTCGGTCATTGACTTCTAAGGTCGTAACTATTCAATCTGTTGGACCAACGCCCTAGGGTGAAGCCTAGCTTTCTCGGAAAGTAGAAATGACCATAAGTTTCATACTGGTTGCAATTATTCGTTTTATACGCTGGAAAAGCTGTTGTATTTATATCGTATTTTATGCTTCTGGCGTTGACTTCTTAGGCCGTAACTATTCGGTCTGGTGGAGCAACGCCCTGGAGTGAAACCTAGTTTGCCCGGAACGTAGAATTGGCCATCAATTTCAAACTGGTTGCAATTATACCTGTTATATGATGGAAACACTGCTGTATTTTTTTTGCATTTTATGGATCGGGCGTTGACTTCTAAGGTCCTAACTATTCAATCTGTTGGAGCAACGCCCTAGGGTGAAGCCTAGGTTGCCCGGAAAGTAGAAATGTCCATAAGTTTCATACTGGTTGCAATTATTCGTTTTATACGATGGAAAAACTGTTGTATTTATAATGTATTTTATGCTTCTGGCGTTGACTTCTAAGGCAGTGACTATTCGATCTGGTGGAGCAACGCCCTAGAGTGAAGCCTAGGTTGCCCGGAACGTAGAATTGGCCATCACTTTTAAACTGGTTGCAATTATTCCTGATATATGATGGAAACACTGTTGTATTTTTTTTGCATTTTATGGTTCGGGCGTTGACTTCTAAGGCCCTAAGTATTCAATCTGTTGGAGCAACGCCGTAGGGTGAAGCGTAGGTTGCTCGGAAAGTAGAAATGACCATAAGTTTCATACTGGTTGCAATTATTCGTTCTATACGATGGAAAAACTGTTGCATTTATATTGTATTTTATGCTTCTGGCGTTGACTTCTAAGGCACTAACTATTCGATCTGGTGGGGCGACGCAATAGAGTGATGCCTAGGTTGCCCGGAACGTAGAATTGGCCATCAATTTCAAACTGGTTGCAATTATACCTGTTACATGATGGAAACACTGCTGTATTGTTTTTGCATTTTATGGATCGGGCGTTGACTTCTAAGGCCCTAACTATTCAATCCGTCGGAGCAACGCCCTAGGGTGAAGCCTAGGTTGCTCGGAAAGTAGAAATGACCATAAGTATCTTACTGGTTGCAATTATTCGTTTTATACGATGGAAAAACTGTTGTATTTACATTGTATTTTATACTTCGGGCGTTGACTTCTATGGCAATAACTATTCGATCTGGTGGAGCAACGCCCTAGAGTGAAGCCTAGGTTGCCCGGAACGTAGAATTGGCCATCACTTTCAAACTGGTTGCAATTATTCCTGTTATATGATGGAAACACTGTTGTATTTTTTTTGCATTTTATGGTTTGGGCGTTGACTTCTAAGGCCCTAACTATTCAACCTGTTGGACCAACGTCCTAGGGTGAAGCCTAGCTTGCTCGGAAAGTAGAAATGACCATAAGTTTCATACTGGTTGCAATTATTCGTTTTATACGATGGAAAAGCTGTTGTATTTATATCGTATTTTATGCTTCTGGCGTTGACTTCTTAGGCCGTAACTATTCGGTCTGGTGGAGCAACGCCCTGGAGTGAAACCTAGGTTGCCCGGAACGTAGAATTGGCCATCAATTTCAAACTGGTTGCAATTATACCTGTTATTTGATGGAAACACTGCTGTATTTTTTTTGCATTTTATGGATCGGGCGTTGACTTCTAAGGCCCTAACTATTCAATCCGTTGGAGGAACGCCCTAGGGTGAAGCCTAGGTTGCTCGGAAAGTAGAAATGACCATAAGTTTCATACTGGTTGCAATTATTCGTTTTATACGATGGAAAAACTGTTGTACTTATATTGTATTTTATGCTTCTGGCGTTGACTTCTAAGGCACTAACTATTCGATCTGGTGGATTAACGCCCCAGAGTGCAGCCTAGGTTGCCCGGAACGTAGAATTGGCCATCACTTTCAAACTGGTTGCAATTAATCCTGATATACGATGGTAACACTGTTGTATTTTTTTTGCATTTTATGGTTCGGGCGTTGACTTCTAAGGCCCTAACTATTCAATCGGTTGGAGCAACGCCCTAGGGTGAAGCCTAGGTTGCTCGGAAAGTAGAAGTGACCATAAGTTTCATACTGGTTGCAATTATTCGTTTTATACGATGGAAATACTGTTGTATTTATATTGTATTTTATGCCTCTGGCGTTGACTTCTAAGGCCGTAGCTATTAGATGTGGTGGGGCAACGCCCTAGAGTGAAGCCTAGGTTGCCCGGAACGTAGAAATGACCATTACTTTCACACTGGTTCCAATTATTCGTTTTATACGATGGAAAAGCAGTTGTATTTATATCGCATTTTATGCTTCTGGCGTTGACTTATTAGGCCGTAACTATTCGGTCTGGTGGAGCAACGCCCTGGAGTGAAACCTAGGTTGCCCAGAACGTAGAATTGGCCATCACTTTCAAACTGGTTGCAATTATTCCTGTTATATGATCGAAGCACTGTTGTATTTTTTTTTGCATTTTATGGTTCGGGCGTTAACTTCTAAGGCCCTAACTATTCAATCTGTTGGAGCAACGCCCTAGGGTGAAGCCTAGGTTCCTCGGAAAGTAGATATGTCCATAAGTTTCTTACTGGTTGCAATTATTCGTTTTATACGATGGAAAAACTGTTGTATTTACATTGTATTTTATACTTCGGGCGTTGACTTCTGAGGCACTAGCTATACGATCTGGTGGAGCGACGCAATAGAGTGATGCCTAGGTTGCCCGGAACGTAGAATTGGCCATCAATTTCAAACTGGTTGCAATTATACCTGTTATATGATGGAAACACTGCTGTATTTTTTTTGCATTTTATGGTTCGGGCGTTGACTTCTAAGGCCCTAACTATTCAATCCGTTGGAGCAACGCCCTAGGGTGAAGCCTAGGTTGCTCGGAAAGTAGAAATGACCATAAGTTTCTTACTGGTTGCAATTATTCGTTTTATACGATGGAAAAGCTGTTGTATTTACATTGTATTTTATACTTCGGGCGTTGACTTCTATGGCATTAACTATTCGATCTGGTGGAGCAGCGCCCTAGAGTGAAGCCTAGGTTGCCCGGAACGTAGAATTGGCCATCACTTTCAAACTGGTTGCAATTATTCCTGTTATATGATGGAAACACTGTTGTATTTTTTTTGCATTTTATGGTTCGGGCGTTGACTTCTAAGGCCCTAACTATTCAATCCGTTGGAGCAACGCCCTAGGGTGAAGCCTAGGTTGCTCGGAAAGTAGAAATGACCATAAGTTTCATACTGGTTGCAATTATTCGTTTTATACGATGGAAAAACTGTTGTACTTATATTGTATTTTATGCTTCTGGCGCTGACTTCTAAGGCACTAACTATTCGATCTGGTGGACCAACGCCCTAGAGTGAAGCCTAGGTTGCCCGGAACGTAGAATTGGCCATCACTTTCAAACTGGTTGCAATTATTCCTGATATATGATGGAAACACTGTTGTATTTTTTTTGCATTTTATGGTTCGGGCGTTGACTTCTAAGGCCCTAACTATTCAATCGGGTGGAGCAACGCCCTAGGGTGAAGCCTAGGTTGCTCGGAAAGTAGAAGTGACCATAAGTTTCATACTGGTTGCAATTATTCGTTTTATACGATGGAAATACTGTTGTATTTATATTGTATTTTATGCCTCTGGCGTTGACTTCTAAGGCCGTAGCTATTAGATGTGGTGGGGCAACGCCCTAGAGTGAAGCCTAGGTTGCCCGGAACGTAGAAATGACCATTACTTTCACACTGGTTGCAATTATTCGTTTTATACGATGTAAAAGCAGTTGTATTTATATCGCATTTTATGCTTCTGGCGTTGACTTATTAGGCCGTAACTATTCGGTCTGGTGGAGCAACGCCCTGGAGTGAAACCTAGGTTGCCCAGAACGTAGAATTGGCCATCACTTTCAAACTGGTTGCAATTATTCCTGTTATATGATCGAAGCACTGTTGTATTTTTTTTTGCATTTTATGGTTCGGGCGTTGACTTCTAAGGCCCTAACTATTCAATCTGTTGGAGCAGCGCCCTAGGGTGAAGCCTAGGTTGCTCGGAAAGTAGATATGTCCATAAGTTTCTTACTGGTTGCAATTATTCGTTTTATACGATGGAAAAACTGTTGTATTTATATTGTATTTTATGCTTCTGGCGTTGACTTCTAAGGCACTAACTATTCGATCTGGTGGAGCGACGCAATAGAGTGATGCCTAGGTTTCCCGGAACGTAGAATTGGCCATCAATTTCAAACTGGTTGCAATTATACCTGTTATATGATGGAAACACTGCTGTATTTTTTTTGCATTTTATGGTTCGGGCGTTGACTTCTAAGGCCCTAACTATTCAATCCGTTGGGGCAACGCCCTAGGGTGAAGCCTAGGTTGCTCGGAAAGTAGAAATGGCCATAAGTTTCTTACTGGTTGCAATTATTCGTTTTATACGATGGAAAAACTGTTGTATTTACATTGTATTTTATACTTCGGGCGTTGACTTCTATGGCACTAACTATTCGATCTGGTGGAGCAACGCCCTAGAGTGAAGCCTAGGTTGCCCGGAACGTAGAATTGGCCATCACTTTCAAACTGGTTGCAATTATTCCCGTTATATGATGGAAACACTGTTGTATTTTTTTTGCATTTTATGGTTCGGGCGTTGACTTCTAAGGCCCTAACTATTCAATCTGTTGGAGCAACGCCCTAGGGTGAAGCCTAGGTTGCGCGGAAAGTAGAAATGACCATAAGTTTCATACTGGTTGCAATTATTCGTTTTATACGATGGAAAAGCTGTTGTATTTATATTGTATTTTATGCTTCTGGCGCTGACTTCTAAGGCACTAACTATTCGATCTGGTGGAACAACGCCCTAGAGTGAAGCCTAGGTTGCCCGGAACGTAGAATTGGCCGTCACTTTCAAACTGGTTGCAATTATTCCTGTTATATGATGGAAACTCTGTTGTATTTTTTTTGCATTTTATGGTTCGGGCGTTGACTTCTAAGGCCCTAACTATTCAATCTGTTGGAGCAACGCCCTAGGGTGAAGCCTAGGTTGCGCGGAAAGTAGAAATGACCATAAGTTTCATACTGGTTGCAATTATTCGTTTTATACGATGGAAAAACTGTTGTATTTATATTGTATTTTATGCTTCTTGCGTTGACTTCTAAGGCACTAGCTATTCGATCTGTTGGAGCAACGCCCTAGGGTGAAGCCTAGGTTGCTCGGAAAGTAGAAATGACCATTAGTCTCTTGCTGGTTGCAATTATTCGTTTTATACGATGGAAAAGCTGTTGTATTTATATCGCATTTTATGCTTCTGACGTTGACTTCCTAGGCCGTAACGATTCGATCTGGAGTAGCAACGCCCTGGAGTGTAACCTAGGTTGCCCGGAACGTAGAAATGACCATAACTTTTGCACTGGTAGCAATTATTCGGTTTATACAATGGAAAAACTGTTGTACTTATATCGTATTTTATGCTTCTGGCGTTTATTTCTGACAGACCTAACTATTCGATCTGGTGGAGCAACTCCCTAGAGTGAAGTCTAGGTTGCTCGGAAAGTAGAAATGACCATAAGTTTCATACTGGTTGCAATTATTCGTTTTATGCGATGGAAAAACTGTTGTATTTATATTGTATTTTATGTTTCTGGCGTTGACTTCTAAGGCGCTAGCTATTCGATCTGGTGGAGCAACGCAATAGAGTGAAGCCTAGGTTGTCCGGAACGTAGAAATGACCATAACTTTCACACTGGTTGCTATCATTCGTTTTATATGATGGAAAAACTGTTGTATTTATATTGTATTTTATGCTTCTGGCGTTCACTTCCTAGGCCCTAACTATTCGATCTGGTGGAACAACGGCCAAGGGTGAAGCCTAGGTTGCCCGGAACGTAGAAATGACCATAACTTTAAGACTGGTAGCAATTATTCGTTTTATACAATGGAAAAACTGTTCTATTTATTTTGTATTTAATGCTTCGGGCGTTGACTTCTGAGGCCCTAACTGTTTGATCTCGTGGAGCAACGCCCTAGGGTGAAGCCTAGGTTGCTAGGAGAGTAGAAATGACCATAAGTTTCATACTGGTTGCAATTATTCGTTTTATACGATGGAAAAACTCTTGTATTTATATTGTATTTTATGCTTCTGGCGTTGACTTCTAAGGCACTAGCTATTCGATCTGTTGGAGCAACGCCCTAGGGTGAAGCCTAGGTTGCTCGGAAAGTAGAAATGACCATTAGTTTCTTGCTGGTTGCAATTATTCGTTTTATACGATGGAAAAGCTGTTGTATTTATATGGTATTTTATGCTTCTGGCGCTGACTTCTAAGGCCATAGCTATTAGATGTGGTGGGGCAACGCCCTAGAGTGAAGCCTAGGTTGCCCGGAACGTAGAAATGACCATTACTTTCACACTGGTTGCAATTATTCGTTTTATACGATGGAAAAGCAGTTGTATTTATATCGCATTTTATGCTTCTGGCGTTGACTTATTAGGCCGTAACTATTCGGTCTGGTGGAGCAACGCCCTGGAGTGAAACCTAGGTTGCCCAGAACGTAGAATTGGCCATCACTTTCAAACTGGTTGCAATTATTCCTGTTATATGATCGAAGCACTGTTGTATTTTTTTTTGCATTTTATGGTTCGGGCGTTGACTTCTAAGGCCCTAACTATTCAATCTGTTGGAGCAGCGCCCTAGGGTGAAGCCTAGGTTGCTCGGAAAGTAGATATGTCCATAAGTTTCTTACTGGTTGCAATTATTCGTTTTATACGATGGAAAAACTGTTGTATTTATATTGTATTTTATGCTTCTGGCGTTGACTTCTAAGGCACTAACTATTCGATCTGGTGGAGCGACGCAATAGAGTGATGCCTAGGTTTCCCGGAACGTAGAATTGGCCATCAATTTCAAACTGGTTGCAATTATACCTGTTATATGATGGAAACACTGCTGTATTTTTTTTGCATTTTATGGTTCGGGCGTTGACTTCTAAGGCCCTAACTATTCAATCCGTTGGGGCAACGCCCTAGGGTGAAGCCTAGGTTGCTCGGAAAGTAGAAATGGCCATAAGTTTCTTACTGGTTGCAATTATTCGTTTTATACGATGGAAAAACTGTTGTATTTACATTGTATTTTATACTTCGGGCGTTGACTTCTATGGCACTAACTATTCGATCTGGTGGAGCAACGCCCTAGAGTGAAGCCTAGGTTGCCCGGAACGTAGAATTGGCCATCACTTTCAAACTGGTTGCAATTATTCCCGTTATATGATGGAAACACTGTTGTATTTTTTTTGCATTTTATGGTTCGGGCGTTGACTTCTAAGGCCCTAACTATTCAATCTGTTGGAGCAACGCCCTAGGGTGAAGCCTAGGTTGCTCGGAAAGTAGAAATGACCATAAGTTTCATACTGGTTGCAATTATTCGTTTTATACGATGGAAAAGCTGTTGTATTTATATTGTATTTTATGCTTCTGGCGCTGACTTCTAAGGCACTAACTATTCGATCTGGTGGAACAACGCCCTAGAGTGAAGCCTAGGTTGCCCGGAACGTAGAATTGGCCGTCACTTTCAAACTGGTTGCAATTATTCCTGTTATATGATGGAAACTCTGTTGTATTTTTATTGCATTTTATGGATCGGGCGTTGACTTCTAAGGCCCTAACTATTCAATCCGTTGGAGCAACGCCCTAGGGTGAAGCCTAGGTTGCTCGGAAAGTAGAAATGACCATAAGTTTCATACTGGTTGCAATTATTCGTTTTATACGATGGAAAATCTGTTGTATTTATATCGTATTTTATGCTTCTGGCGTTGACTTCTTAGGCCGTAACTATACGGTCTGGTGGAGCAACGCCCTGGAGTGTTACCTAGGTTGCCCGGAACGTATAATTGGCCATCACATTCAAACTGGTTGCAATTATTCCTGTTATATGATGGAAACACTGTTGTATTTTTTTTGCATTTTATGGTTCGGGCGTTGACTTCTTAAGCCCTAACTTTTCAATCTGTTGGAGCAACGCCCTAGGGTGAAGCCTAGGTTGCTAGGAAAGTAGAAATGACCATAAGTTTCATACTGGTTGCAATTATTCGTTTTATACGATGGAAAAACTGTTGTATTTATATTGTATTTTATGCTTCTTGCGTTGACTTCTAAGGCACTAGCTATTCGATCTGTTGGAGCAACGCCCTAGGGTGAAGCCTAGGTTGCTCGGAAAGTAGAAATGACCATTAGTTTCTTGCTGGTTGCAATTATTCGTTTTATACGATGGAAAAGCTGTTGTATTTATATCGCATTTTATGCTTCTGACGTTGACTTCCTAGGCCGTAACGATTCGATCTGGAGTAGCAACGCCCTGGAGTGTAACCTAGGTTGCCCGGAACGTAGAAATGACCATAACTTTTGCACTGGTAGCAATTATTCGGTTTATACAATGGAAAAACTGTTGTACTTATATCGTATTTTATGCTTCTGGCGTTTATTTCTGACAGACCTAACTATTCGATCTGGTGGAGCAACTCCCTAGAGTGAAGTCTAGGTTGCTCGGAAAGTAGAAATGACCATAAGTTTCATACTGGTTGCAATTATTCGTTTTATGCGATGGAAAAACTGTTGTATTTATATTGTATTTTATGTTTCTGGCGTTGACTTCTAAGGCGCTAGCTATTCGATCTGGTGGAGCAACGCAATAGAGTGAAGCCTAGGTTGTCCGGAACGTAGAAATGACCATAACTTTCACACTGGTTGCTATCATTCGTTTTATATGATGGAAAAACTGTTGTATTTATATTGTATTTTATGCTTCTGGCGTTCACTTCCTAGGCCCTAACTATTCGATCTGGTGGAACAACGGCCAAGGGTGAAGCCTAGGTTGCCCGGAACGTAGAAATGACCATAACTTTAAGACTGGTAGCAATTATTCGTTTTATACAATGGAAAAACTGTTCTATTTATTTTGTATTTAATGCTTCGGGCGTTGACTTCTGAGGCCCTAACTGTTTGATCTCGTGGAGCAACGCCCTAGGGTGAAGCCTAGGTTGCTAGGAGAGTAGAAATGGCCATAAGTTTCATACTGGTTGCAATTATTCGTTTTATACGATGGAAAAACTCTTGTATTTATATTGTATTTTATGCTTCTGGCGTTGACTTCTAAGGCACTAGCTATTCGATCTGTTGGAGCAACGCCCTAGGGTGAAGCCTAGGTTCCTCGGAAAGTAGAAATGACCATTAGTTTCTTGCTGGTTGCAATTATTCGTTTTATACGATGGAAAAGCTGTTGTATTTATATGGTATTTTATGCTTCTGGCGTTGACTTCTTAGGCCGTAACTATTCGGTCTGGTGGAGCAACGCCCTGGAGTGAAGCCTAGGTTGCTCGGAACGTAGAAATGACCATTACTTTCACACTGGTTGCAATTATTCGTTTTATACGATGGAAAAGCAGTTGTATTCATATCGCATTTTATGCTTCTGGCGTTGACTTCTTAGGCCCTAACTATACGATCAGGAGGAACAACGCCCTAGAGTGAAGCCTAGGTTTCCTGGAACGCAGAAATGACCATCACCTTCACACGTGTTGCAATTATTCCTGTTATAGGAAGGAAAGACTGTTGTATTTTTATTGTATTTTAAACTCCAGTCGGTGGCTTCTGTGGCCGTAGCTATTCGATGTGGTGGAAGAACGCCATAGAGTGAAGCCTAGGTCGCCCGGAACGTAGAAATGACCATAACTTTCACACTGGTTGCTATTATTCGTTTTATACGATGGAAAAGCTGTTGTATTTATATCGTATTTTATGCTTCTGGCGTTGACTTATTAGGCCGTAACTATTCGGTCTGGTGGAGCAACGCCCTGGAGTGAAACCTAGGTTGCCCAGAACGTAGAATTGGCCATCACTTTCAAACTGGTTGCAATTATTCCTGTTATATGATGGAAACACTGTTGTATTTTTTTTTGCATTTTATGGTTCGGGCGTTGACTTCTAAGGCCCTAACTATTCAATCTGTTGGAGCAACGCCCTAGGGTGAAGCCTAGGTTGCTCGGAAAGTAGATATGTCCATAAGTTTCTTACTGGTTGCAATTATTCGTTTTATACGATGGAAAAACTGTTGTATTTATATTGTATTTTATGCTTCTGGCGTTGACTTCTAAGGCACTAACTATACGATCTGGTGGAGCGACGCAATAGAGTGATGCCTAGGTTGCCCGGAACGTAGAATTGGCCATCAATTTCAAACTGGTTGCAATTATACCTGTTATATGATGGAAACACTGCTGTATTTTTTTTGCATTTTATGGTTCGGGCGTTGACTTCTAAGGCCCTAACTATTCAATCCGTTGGAGCAACGCCCTAGGGTGAAACCTAGGTTGCTCGGAAAGTAGAAATGACCATAAGTTTCTTACTGGTTGCAATTATTCGTTTTATACGATGGAAAAACTGTTGTATTTACATTGTATTTTATACTTCGGGCGTTGACTTCTATGGCACTAACTATTCGATCTGGTGGAGCAACGCCCTAGAGTGAAGCCTAGGTTGCCCGGAACGTAGAATTGGCCATCACTTTCAAACTGGTTGCAATTATTCCTGTTATATGATGGAAACACTGTTGTATTTTTTTTGCATTTTATGGTTCGGGCGTTGACTTCTAAGGCCCTAACTATTCAATCTGTTGGAGCAACGCCCCAGGGTGACGCCTAGGTTGCTCGGAAAGTAGAAATGTCCATAAGTTTCATACTGGTTGCAATTATTCGTTTTATACGACGGAAAAACTGTTGTATTTATATTGTATTTTATGCTTCTGGCGTTGACTTCTAAGGCACTAACTATTCGATCTGGTGGAGCAACGCAATAGAGTGAAGCCTAGGTTGCCCGCAACGTAGAATTGGCCATCACTTTCAAACTGGTTGCAATTATTCCCGTTATATGATGGAAACACTGTTGTATTTTTTTTGCATTTTATGGTTCGGGCGTTGACTTCTAAGGCCCTAACTATTCAATCTGTTGGAGCAACGCCCTAGGGTGAAGCCTAGGTTGCTCGGAAAGTAGAAATGACCATAAGTTTCATACTGGTTGCAATTATTCGTTTTATACGATGGAAAAGCTGTTGTATTTATATTGTATTTTATGCTTCTGGCGCTGACTTCTAAGGCACTAACTATTCGATCTGGTGGAACAACGCCCTAGAGTGAAGCCTAGGTTGCCCGGAACGTAGAATTGGCCGTCACTTTCAAACTGGTTGCAATTATTCCTGTTAAATGATGGAAACTCTGTTGTATTTTTATTGCATTTTATGGATCGGGCGTTGACTTCTAAGGCCCTAACTATTCAATCCGTTGGAGCAACGCCCTAGGGTGAAGCCTAGGTTGCTCGGAAAGTAGAAATGACCATAAGTTTCATACTGGTTGCAATTATTCATTTTATACGATGGAAAAACTGTTGTATTTATATTGTATTTTATGCCTCTGGCGTTGACTTCTAAGGCCGTAGCTATTAGATGTGGTGGGGCAACGCCCTAGAGTGAAGCCTAGGTTGCCCGGAACGTAGAAATGACCATTACTTTCACACTGGTTGCAATTATTCGTTTTATACGATGGAAAAGCTGTTGTATTTATATCGCATTTTATGCTTATGGCGTTGACTTCTTAGGCCCTAACTATACGATCAGGAGGAACAACGCATTAGAGTGAAGCCGAGGTTGCCTGGAACGTAGAAATGACCATCACCTTCACACGGGTTGCAATTATTCCTGTTATAGGATGGAAAGACTGTTGTATCTTTATTTTATTTTATACTCCAGTCGGTGACTTCTGAGGCCGTAGCTATTCGATGTGGTGGAAGAACGCCATAGAGTGAAGCCTAGGTTGCCCGGAACGTAGTAATGACCATAACTTTCACACTGGTTGCTATTATTCGTTTTATACGATGAAAAAACTGTTATATTTATATTGCATTTTATGCTTCTGGCGTTGACTTCTTGGGCCCTAACTATTCCATCTGGTGGAACAACGCCCTGGAGTGAAACCTAGGTTGCCCGGAACGTAGAATTGGCCATCACTTTCAAACTGGTTGCAATTATTCCTGTTATATGATGGAAACACTGTTGTATTTTTATTGTATTTTATGTTTCAGGCGTAGGCTTCTTAATCCGTAGCTATTCGATATGGCGGAGCACCGCCGTAGAGTGAAGCCTAGGTTGCTCGGAACGTAGAAATGACCACTACTTTCACACTGTTTGCAATTATTCATTTAATACGATGGAAAAGCTGTTGTATTTATATCGTATTTTATGCTTCGGGCGTTGACTTCTTAGGCCCTAACATTTCGATCTAGTGGAGCAACACTCTACAGTGAAGCCTAGGTTGCCCGGAACGTAGATATGACCATAATCTTCACACAGGTTGCAATTATTCGTTTTATACGGTGTAAAGGCTGTTGTATTTATTTTGTATTTCATTCTTCTGGTGTTGTCTTCTTAGGCCCTAACTACTCGATGTGGTGGAACAACGCCGTAGAGTGAAGCCTAGGTTGCCCGGAACGTAGAAATGACCAATACTTTCACACTGTTTGCAATTATTCCTTTTATACGATGGAAAACTGTTGTATTTATATCGTATTTTATGCTCCTCGCGTTGACTTCTAAGGACCTAACTATTCGATCTGGCGAAGCAACGCCCTAGAGTGAAGCCTAGGTTGCTCGGAATGTAGAAATGACCATAACTTTCACACTGGTTGCAATTATTCGTTTTATACGATGGAAAAACTGTTGCATCTTTATCGTATTTTATGCTTCTGGCGTTGACTTCTTAGGCCGTAACTATTCGATCTGGAGTAGCAACGCCCTGGAGTGAAACCCAGGTTGCCCGGAACGTAGAAATGACAATTACTTTCACACTGTTTGCAGTTATTCCTTTTATACGATTGAAAATCTGTTGTGTTTATATCGTATTTTATGCTTCGGGCGTTGACTTCTAAGGCCCTAACTATTCGATCTGGTGGAGCAACGCCCTAGAGTGCAGCCTAGGTTGCCCGGAACGTAGAAATGACCATAACTTTCACACTGGTTGCTATCATTCGTTTTATATGATGGAAAAGCTGTTGTATTTATATCGTATTTTATGCTTCTGGCGTTGACTTCTTAGGCCCTAACTATTCCATCTGGTGGAACAACGCCCTAGAGTGAAGCCTAGGTTGCCCGGAACATAGAAATGACAATAACTTTCACACTGGTTGGTATTATCCGTTTTATACGATGGAAAAGCTGTTGTATTCATATCGTATTTTATGCTTCTGGCGTTGACTTCTTAGGCCGTAACTATGCGGTCTGGTGGAGCAACGACCTAGGGTGAAACCTAGGTTGCCCGGAACGTAGAATTGGCCATCACTTTCAAACTGGTTGCAATTATTCCTGATATATGATGGAAACACTGTTGTATTTTTTTTGCATTTTATGTTTCGGGCGTTGACTTCTAAGGCCCTAACTATTCAATCGGTTGGAGCAACGCCCTAGGGTGAAGCCTAGGTTGCTCGGAAAGTAGAAGTGACCATAAGTTTCATACTGGTTGCAATTATTCGTTTTATACGATGGAAATACTGTTGTATTTATATTGTATTTTATGCCTCTGGCGTTGACTTCTAAGGCCGTAGCTGTTAGATGTGGTGGGGCAACGACCCAGAGTGAAGCCTAGGTTGCCCGGAACGTAGAAATGACCATTACTTTCACACTGGTTGCAATTATTCGTTTTATACGATGGAAAAGCAGTTGTATTTATATCGCATTTTATGCTTCTGGCGTTGACTTCTTAGGCCCTAACTATACGATCAGGAGGAACACCGCCCTAGAGTGAAGCCTAGGTCTCCTGGAACGTAGAAATGACCATCACCTTCACACGGGTTGCAATTATTCCTGTTATAGGAAGGAAAGACTGTTGTATTTTTATTGTATTTTATACTCCAGTCGGTGGCTTCTGTGGCCGTAGCTATTCGATGTGGTGGAAGAACGCCATAGAGTGAAGCCTAGGTTGCCCGGAACGTAGAAATGACCATAACTTTCACACTGGTTGCTATTATTCGTTTTATACGATGGAAAAGCTGTTGTATTTATATCGTATTTTATGCTTCTGGCGTTGACTTATTAGGCCGTAACTATTCGGTCTGGTGGAGCAACGCCCTGGAGTGAAATCTAGGTTGCCCAGAACGTAGAATTGGCCATCACTTTCAAACTGGTTGCAATTATTCCTGTTATATGATGGAAACACTGTTGTATTTTTTTTTGCATTTTATGGTTCGGGCGTTGACTTCTAAGGCCCTAACTATTCAATCTGTTGGAGCAACGCCCTAGGGTGAAGCCTAGGTTGCTCGGAAAGTAGATATGTCCATAAGTTTCTTACTGGTTGCAATTATTCGTTTTATACGATGGAAAAACTGTTGTATTTATATTGTATTTTATGCTTCTGGCGTTGACTTCTAAGGCACTAACTATTCGATCTGGTGGAGCGACGCAATAGAGTGATGCCTAGGTTGCCCGCAACGTAGAATTGGCCATCACTTTCAAACTGGTTGCAATTATTCCTGTTATATGATGGAAACACTGTTGTATTTTTTTGCATTTTATGGTTCGGGCGTTGACTTCTAAGGCCCTAACTATTCAATCTGTTGGAGCAACGCCCTAGGGTGAAGCCTAGGTTGCTCGGAAAGTAGAAATGACCATAAGCTTCATACTGGTTGCAATTATTCGTTTTATACGATGGAAAAGCTGTTGTATTTATATTGCATTTTATGCTTCTGGCGCTGACTTCTAAGGCACTAACTATTCGATCTGGTGGAACAACGCCCTAGAGTGAAGCCCAGGTTGCCCGGAACGTAGAATTGGCCGTCACTTTCAAACTGGTTGCAATTATTCCTGTTATATGATGGAAACTCTGTTGTATTTTTATTGCATTTAATGGATCGGGCGTTGACTTCTAAGGCCGTAACTATTCAATCCGTTGGAGCAACGCCCTAGGGTGAAGCCTAGGTTGCTCGGAAAGTAGAAATGACCATAAGTTTCATACTGGTTGCAATTATTCGTTTTATACGATGGAAAAACTGTTGTATTTATATTGTATTTTATGCCTCTGGCGTTGACTTCTAAGGCCGTAGCTATTAGATGTGGTGGGGCAACGCCCTAGAGTGAAGCCTAGGTTGCCCGGAACGTAGAAATGACCATTACTTTCACACTGGTTGCAATTATTCGTTTTATACGATGGAAAAGCAGTTGTATTTATATCGCATTTTATGCTTCTGGCGTTGACTTCTTAGGCCCTAACTATACGATCAGGAGGAACAACGCCCTAGAGTGAAGCCTAGGTTGCCTGGAACGTAGAAATGACCATCACCTTCACACGGGTTGCAATTATTCCTGTTATAGGAAGGAAAGACTGTTGTATTTTTATTGTATTTTATACTCCAGTCGGTGACTTCTGAGGCCGTAGCTATTCCATGTGGTGGAAGAACGCCATAGAGTGAAGCCTAGGTTACCCGGAACGTAGTAATGACCGTAACTTTCACACTGGTTGCTATTATTCGTTTTATACGATGAAAAAACTGTTACATTTATATTGCATTTTATGCTTCTGGCGTTGACTTCTAAGGACCTAACTATTCGATCTGGCGAAGCAACGCCCTAGAGTGAAGCCTAGGTTGCTCGGAATGTAGAAATGACCATAACTTTCACACTGGTTGCAATTATTCGTTTTATACGATGGAAAAACTGTTGCATCTTTATCGTATTTTATGCTTCTGGCGTTGACTTCTTAGGCCGTAACTATTCGATCTGGAGTAGCAACGCCCTGGAGTGGAACCCAGGTTGCCCGGAACGTAGAAATGACCATTACTTTCACACTGTTTGCAGTTATTCCTTTTATACGATGGAAAATCTGTTGTGTTTATATCGTATTTTATGCTTCGGGCGTTGACTTCTTAGGCCCTGACATTTCGATCTGGCGGAGCAACGCCCTAGAGTGAAGCCTAGGTTGCCCGGAACATAGAAATGACAATAACTTTCACACTGGTTGCTATTATCCGTTTTATACGATGGAAAAGCTGTTGTATTCATATCGTATTTTATGCTTCTGGCGTTGACTTCTTAGGCCGTAACTATTCGGTTTGGTGGAGCAACTCCCTGGAGTGAAACCTAGGTTGCCCGGACCGTAGAATTGGCCATCACTTTCAAACTGGTTGCAATTATTCCTGTTATATGATGGAAACACTGTTGTATTTTTATTGCATTTTATGGTTCTGGCGTTCACTTCTTAGGCCCTAACTATTCGATCTGCTGGAACGACGGCTTAGGGTGAAGCCTAGGTTGCCCGGAACGCAGAAATGACCATTACTTTCACACTGTCTGCAATTATTCCCTTTATACGATGGAAAAGCTGTTGTATTTATATCGTATTTTATGCTTCTGGTGTTTACTTCTGACAGACCTAACTATTCGATCTGGTGGAGCAACTCCCTAGAGTGAAGTCTAGGTTGCTCGGAAAGTAGAAATGACCATAAGTTTCATACTGGTTGCAATTATTCGTTTTATGCGATGGAAAAACTGTTGTATTTATATTGTATTTTATGCTTCTGGCGTTGACTTCTAAGGCGCTAACTATTCGATCTGGTGGAGCAACGCAATAGAGTGAAGCCTAGGTTGCCCGGAACGTAGAATTGGCCATCACTTTCAAACTGGTTGCAATTATTCCTGTTATATGATGGAAACACTGTTGTATTTTTTTTGCATTTTATGGTTCGGGCGTTGACTTCTAAGGCCCTAACTATTCAATCCGTTGGATCAACGCCCTAGGGTGAAGCTTAGGTTGCTCGGAAAGTAGAAATGACCATAAGTTTCGTACTGGTTGCAATTATTCGTTTTATACGATGGAAAAACTGTTGTATTTATATTGTATTTTGTGCTTCTCGCGTTGACTTCTAAGGCACTATCTATTCGATCGGTGGAGCAACGCCCTAGAGTGAAGCCTAGGTTGTCCGGAACGTAGAATTGGCCATCACTTTCAAACTGGTAGCAATTATTCCTGTTATATGATGGAAACACTGTTGTATTTTTTTTGCATTTTATGGTTCGGGCGTTGACTTCTAAGGCCCTAGCTATTCAATCTGTTGGAGCAACGCGCTAGGGTGAAGCCTAGGTTGCTCGGAAAGTAGATATGTCCATAAGTTTCTTACTGGTTGCAATTATTCGTTTTATACGATGGAAAGACTGTTGTATTTATATTGTATTTTATGCTTCTGGCGTTCACTTCTTAGGCCCTAACTATTCGATCTGGTGGAGCGACGCCCTAGGGTGAAGCCTAGGTTGCCCGGAACGTAGAAATGACCATAACTTTTACACTGGTAGCAATTATTCGTTTTATACAATGGAAAAACTGTTCCATTTATTTTGTATTTTATGTTTCGGGCGTTGACTTCTAAGGACCTAACTGTTTGATCTGGTGGAGCAACGGCCTAGAGTGAAGCCTAGGTTGCCCGGAACGTAGAAATGACCATTACTTTCACACTGTTTGCAATTATTCCTTTTATACGATGGAAAACTGTTGTATTTATATCGTATTTTATGCTTCTGGCGTTGACTTCTAAGGACCTAACTACTCGATCTGGCGGAGCAACGCCCTAGAGTGAAGCGTAGGTTGCTCGGAATGTAGAAATGACCATAACTTTCACACTGGTTGCAATTATTCGTTTTATACGATGGAAAAACTGTTGCATCTTTATCGTATTTTATGCTTCTGACGTTGACTTCTTAGGCCGTAACGATTCGATCTGGAGTAGCAACGCCCTGGAGTGAAACCTAGGTTGCCCGGAACGTAGAAATGACCATAACTTTTACACTGGTAGCAATTATTCGTTTTATACAATGGAAAAACTGTTCTATTTATTTCGAATTTAATGCTTCGGGCGTTGACTTCTAAGGCCCTAACTGATTGAACTGGTGGAGCAACGGCCTAGTGTGAAGCCTAGGTTGCCCGGAACGAAGGAATGACCATAACATTTACACTGGCAGCAATTATTCGTTTTATACAATGGAATAACCGTTCTATTTATTTTGTGTTTTATGCTTCGGGCGTTGACTTCTAAGGCCCTAACTGTATGATCTGGTGGAGCAACGCCCTAGAGTGAAGCCTAGGTTGCTCGGAAAGTAGAAATGACCATAAGTTTCATTCTGGTTGCAATTATTCGTTTCGTACGATGGAAAATCTGTTGTATTTATATCGTATTTTATGCTTCTGGCGTTGCCTTCTTGGGCCGTAACTATACGGTCTGGTGGAGCAACGCCCTGGAGTGATACCTAGGTTGCCCGGAACGTATAATTGGCCATCACTTTCAAACTGGTTGCAATTATTCCTGTTATATGATGGAAACACTGTTGTATTTTTTTTGCATTTTATGGTTCGGGCGTTGACTTCTTAAGCCCTAACTTTTCAATCTGTTGGAGCAACGCCCTAGGTTGAAGCCTAGGTTGCTAGGAAAGTAGATATGTCCATAAGTTTCTTACTGGTTACAATTATTCGTTTTATACGATGGAAAAACTGTTGTATTTATATTGTATTTTATGCTTCTGTCGTTGACTTCTAAGGCACTAACTATTCGATCTGGTGGAGCAACGCCCTAGAGTGAAGCCTAGGTTGCCCGGAACGTAGAAATGACCATAACTTTAACACTGGTAGCAATTATTCGTTTTATACAATGGAAAAACTGTTCTATTTATTTTGTATTTAATGCTTCGGGCGTTGACTTCTGAGGCCCTAACTGTTTGATATGGTGGAGCAACACCCTAGAGCGAAGCCTAGGTTGCCCGTAACGTAGAAATAACCATAACTTTCACACTGGTTGCTAATATTCGTTTTATACGATGGAAAAACTGTTACATTTATATTGCATTTTATGCTTCTGGCGTTGACTTCTTAGGCCCTAACTATTCGATCTGGTGGAACAACGGCCTAGGGTGAAGCCTAGGTTGCCCGGAACGTAGAAAGGACCTTAACTTTTACACTGGTAGCAATTATTCGTTTTATGCAATGGAAAAACTGTTATATTTATATTGTATTTTATGCTTCTGGCGTTCACTTCTAAGGACCGAACTATTCGATCTGGTGGAGCAACGCCCTAGAGTGAAGCCTAGGTTGCTCGGAACGTAGAACTGACCATAGCTTTCACACTGATTGCTATTATTCGTTTTATACGATGGAAAAACTGTTATATTTATATTGCATTTTATGCTTCTGGCGTTCACTTCTAAGGACCGAACTATTCGATCTGGTGGAGCAACGCCCTAGAGTGAAGCCTAGGTTGCCCGGAACGTAGAAATGACCATAACTTTCACACTGGTTGCAATTATTCGTTTTATACGATGGAAAAGCTGTTGTATTTATATTGTATTTTATGCCTCTGGCGTTGACTTCTAAGGCCGTAGCTATTAGATGTGGTGTAGCAACGCCCTAGAGTGACGCATAGGGTGCTCGGAACGTAGAAATGACCATTACTTTCACACTGGATGCAATTATTCGTTTTATACGATGGAAAAGCTGTTGTATTTATATTGTATTTTATGCCTCTGGCGTTGACTTCTAAGGCCGTAGCTATTCGATCTGGTGGAGCAACGCCCTGGAGTGAAACCTAGGTTGCCCGGAACGTAGAATTGGCCATCACTTTCAAACTGGTTGCAATTGTTCCTGTTATATGATGTGAACACTGATGTATTTTTTTTGCACTTTATGGTTCGGGCGTTGACTTGTAAGGCCCTAACTATTCAATCTGTTGGAGCAACGCCCTAGGGCGAAGCCTAGGTTGCTCGGAAAGTAGAAATGGCCATAAGTTTCATACTGGTTGCAATTATTCGTTTTATACGATGGAAAAGCTGTTGTATTTATATTGTATTTTATGCTTCTGGCGTTGACTTCTAAGCCACTAACTATTCGATATGGAGGAGCAGCGCCCTAGAGTGAAGCCTAGGATGCCCGGAACGTAGAATAGGCCATCACTCTCAAACTGGCTGCAATTATTCCAGTTATATGATGGAAACACTGTTGTATTTCTATTGTATTTTATGCTTCAGGCGTAGGCTTCTTAATCCGTAGCTATTCGATATGGTGGAGCACCGCCCCAGAGTGAAGCCTAGGTTGCTCGGAACGTAGAAATGACCACTACTTTCACACTGTTTGCAATTATTCATTTAATACGATGGAAAAGCTGTTGTATTTATATCGTATTTTATGCTTCGGGCGTCGACTTCTTAGGCCCTAACATTTCGATCTAGTGGAGCAACGCCCTACAGTGAAGCCTAGGTTGCCCGGAACGTAGATATGACCATAACCTTCACACAGGGTGCAATTATTCGTTTTATACGGTGTAAAGGCTGTTGTATTTATTTTGTATTTTATTCTTCTGGTGTTGACTTCTTAGGCCCTAACTATTCGATCTGGCGGAACAACGCGGTAGAGTGAAGCCTAGGTTGCCCGGAACGTAGAAATGACCATTACTTTCACACTGTTTGCAATTATTCCTTTTATACGATGGAACAGCTGTTGTATTTATATCGTATTTTATGCTTCTGGCGTTGACTTCTAAGGACCTAACTATTCGATCTGGCGGAGCAACGCCCTAGAGTGAAGCCAATCTTGCCCGGAACGTAGAAATGACCATAACTTTCAAACTGGTTGCTATTATTCGTTTTAGACGATGGAAAAACTGTTATATTTATATTGTATTTTATGCTTCTGGCGTTGACTTCTTAGGCCCTAACTATTCGATCTTGTGGAACGACGCCCCAGAGTGAAGGCTAGGAGGCCCGGAACATGGAAATGACCATTACTTTCACACTGTTTGCAGTTATTCCTGTTATACGATGGAAAAACTTTTGCATCTTTATTGTATTTTATGCTTCTGGCGTCGACTTCTAAGGGCCTAGCTATTCGATTTGGTGGTGCAACGCCCGAGAGTGGAGCCTAGGTTGCCCGGAACGTAGAAGAGACCATTATCTTCACACTGGTTGCAATTATTCCTTTTATACGATGGAAAATCTGTTGTATTTATGTTGTATTTTATGCTTCTGGCGTTGACTTCTTAGGCCCTAACTATTTGATCTGGTGGTGCACCGCCCTAGAGTGAAGCCTAGGTTGCCCGGAACGTAGAAAAGACCATTATCTTCACACTGGTTGCAATTATTCCTGTTTTACGATGGAAAAACTGTTGCATCTATATTGTATTTTATGCTTCTGGCGTTGATTTCTAAGGCCCTAATTGTTCGATCAGGTGGAGCAACGCCCTAGAGTGAAGCCTAGGTTGGCCGGAACGTAGAAATGACCATTACATTCACACTGGTTGCAATTGTTCGTCTTATACGATGGAAAAGCTGTTGTATTTATATCGTATTTTATGCTTCAGGCGTTGACTTCATAGGACCTAGCTATTCGATCTGGTCGAGCAACGCCCTAGAGTGAAGCCTAGGTTGCCCGGAACGTAGAAGTGACCATAACTTTCAAACCGGTTGCAATTAATCCTGTTATACGATGGAAAAACTGATGTATTTTTGTTGCATTTTATGGTTCTGGCGTTCACTTCCTAGGCCCTAACTATTCGATCTGGTGGAACAACGGCCTAGGGTGAAGCCTAGGTTGCCCTGAACGTAGAAATGACCATTACTTTCACACTGTTTGCAATTATTCCTTTTATACGATGGAAAAGCTGTTGTGTTTATATCGTATTTTATGCTTCTGGCGTTTACTTCTAAGGACCTAACTATTCGACCTGGTGGAGCAACGCCCTAGAGTGAAGCCTAGGTTGCTCGGAATGTAGGAATGACCATAACTTTCACACTGGTTGCAATTATTCGTTTTATACGATGGAAACAATGTTGTATTTATATTGTATTTTATGCCCCTGGCGCTGACTTCTAAGGCCGTAGCTATTAGATGTGGTGGAACAACGCCCTAGAGTGACGCCTACGGTTCTCGGAACGTAGAAATGACCATTACTTTCACACTGGTTGCAATTATTCGTTATATACGATGGAAAAGCAGTTGTATTTATATCGTATTTTATGCTTCTGGCGTTGACTTCTTAGGCCGTAACTATTCGGTCTGGAGGAGCAACGCCCTGGAGTGTAACCTAGGTTGCCCGGAACGTAGAATTGGCCATCACTTTCAAACTGGTTGCAATTATTCCCGTTATATGATGGAAACACTGTTGTATTTTCTTTGCATTTGATGGTTCGGGCGTTGACTTCTAAGGCCCTAACTATTCAACCTGTTGGAGCAACGCCCTAGGGTGAAGCCTAGGTTGCTCGGAAAGTAGAAATGACCATAAGTTTCATACTGGTTGCAATTATTCGTTTTATACGATGGAAAATCTGTTGCATTTATACTGTATTTTATGCTTCTGGCGTTGGCTTCTAAGGCCCTAGCTGTTCGATCTAGTGGAGCAACGCCCTAGAGTGACGCCTAGGGTGCTCGGAACGTAGAAATGACCATTACTTTCACACTGGTTGCAATTATTCGTTTTATACGATGGAAAAGCTGTTGTATTTATATCGTATTTTATGCTTCTGGCGTTGACTTCTTAGGCCGTAACTATTCGGTCTGGAGGAGCAACGCCCTGGAGTGTAACCTAGGTTGCCCGGAACGTAGAATTGGCCATCACTTTCAAACTGGTTGCAATTATTCCCGTTATATGATGGAAACACTGTTGTATTTTTTTTGCATTTGATGGTTCGGGCGTTGACTTCTAAGGCCCTAACTATTCAACCTGTTGGAGCAACGCCCTAGGGTGAAGCCTAGGTTGCTCGGAAAGTAGAAGTGACCATAAGTTTCATACTGGTTGCAATTATTCGTTTTATACGATGGAAAATCTGTTGCATTTATACTGTATTTTATGCTTCTGGCGTTGGCTTCTAAGGCCCTAGCTGTTCGATCTAGTGGAGCAACGCCCTAGAGTGACGCCTAGGGTGCTCGGAACGTAGAAATGACCATTACTTTCACACTGGTTGCAATTATTCGTTTTATACGATGGAAAAGCTGTTGTATTTATATCGTATTTTATGCTTCTGGCGTTGACTTCTTAGGCCGTAACTATTCGGTCTGGTGGAGCAACGCGCTGGAGTGAAACCTAGGCTGCCCGGATCGTAGAATTGGCCATCACTTTCAAACTGGTTGCAATTATTCCTGTTATATAATGGAAACACTGTTCTATTTTTTTTGCATTTTATGGTTCGGGCGTTGACTTCTAAGGCCCTAACTATTCAATCTGTTGGAGCAACGCCCTAGGGTGAAGCCTAGGTTGCTAGGAAACTAGAAATGACCATAAGTTTCATACTGGTTTCAATTATTCGTTTTATACGATGGAAAAACTGTTGTATTTATATTGTATTTTATGCTTCTGGCGTTGACTTCTAAGGCACTAACTATTCGATCTGGTGGAGCAACGCCCTAGAGTGAAGCCTAGATTGCCCGGAAGGTAGAATTGGCCATCACTTTGAAACTGGTTGCTATTATTCGTTTTATACGATGGAAAGACTGTTATATTTATATTGCATTTTATGATTCTGGCGTTGACTTCTTAGGCCCTAACTATTCGATCTGGTGGAACAACGACCTAGAGTGAAGCCTAGGTTGCCTGGAACGTAGAAATGACCATCACTTTCACACTGGTTGCAATTATTCCTGTTATAGGGTGGAAAGACTGTTGTATTTATATCGTATTTTATGCTTCTGGCGTTGACGTCTAAGGACCTAACTATTCGATCTTGTGGAGCAACGCTCTAGAGTGAAGCCTAGGTTGCTCGGAATGTAGGAATGACCATAAATTTCACACTGGTTGCAATCATTCGTTTTACACGATGGAAAAACTGTAGCATCTTTATCGTATTTTACGCTTCTGGCGTGGACTTCGAAGACCCTAACTGTTCGATCTGGTGGAGCAACGCCCTAGAGTGAAGCCTAGTTTGCCCGGAACGTAGAAATGACCATAACTTTTACACTGGTAGCAATTATTCGTTTTATACAACGGAAAAACTGTTCTATTTATTTTGTATTTTATGCTTCGGGCGTTGACTTCTAAGGCCCAAACTGATTGATCTGGTGGAGCAACGCCCTAGTGTGAAGCCTAGATTGCCCGGAACGTTGAAATGATCATAACTTTCACACTGGTTGCTATTATTCGTGTTATACGATGGAAAAAGTGTTATGTTTATATTGTATTTTTTTCTTATGGCGTTGACTTCTTAGGCCCTAACTATTCGATCTGGTGGAACAACGCCATGTAGTGAAGCCTAGGTTGCCTGGAACGTAGAAATGGCAACTACTTTCAGACTGTTTGCAATTAGTCGTTTTATACGATGGAAAAACTGTTGCATCTTTATCGTATTTTATGCTTCTGGCGTTGACTTCTTAGGCCCTAGCTGTTTGATCTGGTGGAGCATCGCCCTTGAGTGAAGCCTACGTTGCCCGGAACGTAGAACATGCCATTACCTTCACACTGGTTGCAATTACTCCTGTTATACGATGGAAAAACTTTTCCATCTTTATTGTATCTTATGCTTCTGGCGTTGACTTCTAAGGCCCTAACTATTCGATCTGGTGGAGCAACGCCGTAGAGTGAAGCCTAGGTTGCCCGGTACGTCGGAATGACCATTACTTTCACACTGGTTGCAATTAATCATTTTGTACGATAGAAAAGCTGTTGTATTTATATTGTATTTTATGCCTCTGGCGTTGACTTCTAAGGCCGTAGCTATTAGATGTGGTGGATCAACGCCCTAGAGTGACGCCTAGGGTGCTCGGAACGTAGAAATGACCATTACTTTCACACTGGTTGCAATTATTCGTTTTAGACGATGGAAATGCTGTTGTATTTATATCGTATTTTATGCTTCTGCGTTGACTTCTTAGGCCCTAACTATTCGATCTGGTGGAACAACGCCCTAGGGTGAAGCCTAGGTTGCCCGTAACGTAGAAATGACCAAAACTTTCACACTGGTAGCAATTATTCGTTTTATACAATGGAAAACCTGTTCTATTTATTTTGTGTTTTATGTTTCGGGCGCAGACTTCTAAGGCCCAAACTGATTGATCTGGTGGAGCAACGCCCTAGTGTGAAGCCTAGATTGCCCGGAACGTTGAAATGATCATAACTTTCACACTGGTTGCCATTATTCGTGTTATACGATGGAAAAAGTGTTATGTTTATATTGAATTTTTTTCTTATGGCGTTGACTTCTTAGGCCCTAACTATTCGATCTGGTGGAACAACGCCATAGAGTGAAGCCTAGGTTGCCTGGAACGCAGAAATGGCCACTACTTTCAGACTGTTTGCAATTATTCATTTAATACGATGGAAATGCTGTTGTATTTATATCGTATTTTATGCTCCGGGCGTTGTCTTCTTAGGCCCTAACGTTTCGATCCGGTGGAGCAACGACCTAGAGTGGAGCCTAGGTTGCCCGGAACGTAGAAATGACCATTACTTTCACACTGTTTGCAAATATTCCTCTTATACGATGGAAAAGCTGTTGCATCTTTATTGTATTTTATGCTTCTGGCGTTGACTTCTAAGGCCCTAACTATTCAATCTGTTGGAGCAACGCCCTAGGGCGAAGCCTAGGTTGCTCGGAAAGTAGAAATGGCCATAAGTTTCATACTGGTTGCAATTATTCGTTTTATACGATGGAAAAGCTGTTGTATTTATATTGTATTTTATGCTTCTGGCGTTGACTTCTAAGGCACTAACTATTCGATATGGAGGAGCAGCGCCCTAGAGTGAAGCCTAGGATGCCCGGAACGTAGAATAGGCCATCACTCTCAAACTGGCTGCAATTATTCCCATTATATGATGGAAACACTGTTGTATTTTTTTTGCATTTGATGGTTCGGGCGTTGACTTCTAAGGCCCTAACTATTCAACCTGTTGGAGCAACGCCCTAGGGTGAAGCCTAGGTTGCTCGGAAAGTAGAAATGACCATAAGTTTCATACTGGTTGCAATTATTCGTTTTATACGATGGAAAATCTGTTGCATTTATACTCTATTTTATGCTTCTGGCGTTGGCTTCTATGGCCCTAGCTGTTCGATCTAGTGGAGCAACGCCCTAGAGTGACGCCTAGGGTGCTCGGAACGTAGAAATGACCATTACTTTCACACTGGTTGCAATTATTCGTTTTATACGATGGAAAAGCTGTTGTATTTATATCGTATTTTATGCTTCTGGCGTTGACTTCTTAGGCCGTAACTATTCGGTCTGGAGGAGCAACGCCCTGGAGTGTAACCTAGGTTGCCCGGAACGTAGAATTGGCCATCACTTTCAAACTGGTTGCAATTATTCCCGTTATATGATGGAAACACTGTTGTATTTTTTTTGCATTTGATGGTTCGGGCGTTGACTTCTAAGGCCCTAACTATTCAACCTGTTGGAGCAACGCCCTAGGGTGAAGCCTAGGTTGCTCGGAAAGTAGAAATGACCATAAGTTTCATACTGGTTGCAATTATTCGTTTTATACGATGGAAAATCTGTTGCATTTATACTGTATTTTATGCTTCTGGCGTTGGCTTCTAAGGCCCTAGCTGTTCGATCTAGTGGAGCAACGCCCTAGAGTGACGCCTAGGGTGCTCGGAACGTAGAAATGACCATAACTTTCACACTGGTTGCTATTATTCGTTTTATGCGATTGAAAAACTGTTATATTTATATTGTATTTTATGCTACTGGCGTTGACTTCTTAGGTCGTAGCTATTCCATGTGGTGGATGAACGCCATAGAGTGACGCCTAGGTTGCCCGGAACGTAGAAATGACCATAGCTTTCACACTGGTTGCAATTATTCGTTTTATATGATGGAAAAGCTGTTGTATTTATATTGTATTTTATGCCTCTGGCGTTGACTTCTAAGGCCGTAGCTATTCGATCTGGTGGAGCAATGCCCTGGAGTGAAACCTAGGTTGCCCGGAACGTAGAATTGGCCATCACTTTCAAACTGGTTGCAATTGTTCCTGTTATATGATTTAAACACTGATGTATTTTTTTTGCACTTTATGGTTCGGGCGCTGACTTGTAAGGCCCTAACTATTCAATCTGTTGGAGCAACGCCCTAGGGCGAAGCCTAGGTTGCTCGGAAAGTAGAAATGGCCATAGGTTTCATACTGGTTGCAATTATTCGTTTTATACGATGGAAAAGCTGTTGTATTTATATTGTATTTTATGCTTCTGGCGTTGTCTTCTAAGGCACTAACTATTCGATATGGAGGAGCAGCGCTCTAGAGTGAAGCCTAGGATGCCCGGAACGTAGAATAGGCCATCACTCTCAAACTGGCTGCAATTATTCCCATTATATGATGGAAACACTGTTGTATTTTTTTTGCATTTGATGGTTCGGGCGTTGACTTCTAAGGCCCTAACTATTCAACCTGTTGGAGCAACGCCCTAGGGTGAAGCCTAGGTTGCTCGGAAAGTAGAAATGACCATAAGTTTCATACTGGTTGCAATTATTCGTTTTATACGATGGAAAATCTGTTGCATTTATACTGTATTTTATGCTTCTGGCGTTGGCTTCTATGGCCCTAGCTGTTCGATCTAGTGGAGCAACGCCCTAGAGTGACGCCTAGGGTGCTCTGAACGTAGAAATGACCATTACTTTCACACTGGTTGCAATTATTCGTTTTATACGATGGAAAAGCTGTTGTATTTATATCGTATTTTATGCTTCTGGCGTTGACTTCTTAGGCCGTAACTATTCGGTCTGGAGGAGCAACGCCCTGGAGTGTAACCTAGGTTGCCCGGAACGTAGAATTGGCCATCACTTTCAAACTGGTTGCAATTATTCCCGTTATATGATGGAAACACTGTTGTATTTTTTTTGCATTTGATGGTTCGGGCGTTGACTTCTAAGGCCCTAACTATTCAACCTGTTGGAGCAACGCCCTAGGGTGAAGCCTAGGTTGCTCGGAAAGTAGAAATGTCCATAAGTTTCATACTGGTTGCAATTATTCGTTTTATGCGATGGAAAAACTGTTGTATTTATATAGTATTTTATGCTTCTGGCATTGACTTCTAAGGCACTAACTATTCGATCTGGTGGAGCAACGCAATAGAGTGAAGCCTAGGTTGCCCGGAACGTAGAATTGGCCATCACTTTCAAACTGGTTGCAATTATTCCTGTTATATGATGGAAACACTGTTGTATTTTTTTTGCGTTTGATGGTTCGGGCGTTGACTTCTAAGGCCCTAACAATACAACCTGTTGGAGCAACGCACTAGGGTGAAGCCTAGGTTGCTCGGAAAGTAGAAATGACCATAAGTTTCATACTGGTTGCAATTATTCGTTTCATACGATGGAAAATCTGTTGTATTTATATCGTATTTTATGCTTCTGGCGTTGCCTTCTTAGGCCGTAACTATGCGGTCTGGTGGAGCAACGCCCTGGAGTGATACCTAGGTTGCCCGGAACGTATAATTGGCCATCACTTTCAAACTGGTTGCAATTATTCCTGTTATATGATGGAAACACTGTTGTATTTTTTTTGCATTTTATGGTTCGGGCGTTGACTTCTTAAGCCCTAACTTTTCAATCTGTTGGAGCAACGCCCTAGGGTGAAGCCTAGGTTGCTAGGAAAGTAGATATGTCCATAAGTTTCTTACTGGTTACAATTATTCGTTTTATACGATGGAAAAACTGTTGTATTTATATTGTATTTTATGCTTCTGTCGTTGACTTCTAAGGCACTAACTATTCGATCTGGTGGAGCAACGCCCTAGAGTGAAGCCTAGGTTGCCCGGAACGTAGAAATGACCATAACTTTAACACTGGTAGCAATTATTCGTTTTATACAATGCAAAAACTGTTCTATTTATTTGTATTTAATGCTTCGGGCGTTGACTTCTGAGGCCCTAACTGTTTGATCTGGTGGAGCAACACCCTAGAGCGAAGCCTAGGTTGCCCGTAACGTAGAAATGACCATAACTTTCACACTGGTTGCTAATATTCGTTTTATACGATGGAAAAACTGTTACATTTATATTGCATTTTATGCTTCTGGCGTTGACTTCTTAGGCCCTAACTATTCGATCTGGTGGAACAACGGCCTAGGGTGAAGCCTAGGTTGCCCGGAACGTAGAAAGGACCTTAACTTTTACACTGGTAGCAATTATTCGATTTATGCAATGGAAAAACTGTTATATTTATATTGTATTTTATGCTTCTGGCGTTCACTTCTAAGGACCGAACTATTCGATCTGGTGGAGCAACGCCCTAGAGTGAAGCCTAGGTTGCTCGGAACGTAGAACTGACCATAGCTTTCACACTGATTGCTATTATTCGTTTTATACGATGGAAAAACTGTTATATTTATATTGCATTTTATGCTTCTGGCGTTCACTTCTAAGGACCGAACTATTCGATCTGGTGGAGCAACGCCCTAGAGTGAAGCCTAGGTTGCTCGGAATGTAGAAATGACCATAACTTTCACACTGGTTGCAATTATTCGTTTTATACGATGGAAAAGCTGTTGTATTTATATTGTATTTTATGCCTCTGGCGTTGACTTCTAAGGCCGTAGCTATTCGATATGTTGGAGCACCGCCCTAGAGTGAAGCCTAGGTTGCTCGGAACGTAGAAATGACCACTACTTTCACACTGTTTGCAATTATTCATTTAATACGATGGAAATGCTGTTGTATTTATATCGTATTTTATGCTCCGGGCGTTGTCTTCTTAGGCCCTAACGTTTCGATCCGGTGGAGCAACGACCTAGAGTGGAGCCTAGGTTGCCCGGAACGTAGAAATGGCCATTACTTTCACACTGTTTGCAAATATTCCTCTTATACGATGGAAAAGCTGTTGCATCTTTATTGTATTTTATGCTTCTGGCGTTGACTTCTAAGGCCCTAACTATTCAATCTGTTGGAGCAACGCCCTAGGGCGAAGCCTAGGTTGCTCGGAAAGTAGAAATGGCCATAAGTTTCATACTGGTTGCAATTATTCGTTTTATACGATGGAAAAGCTGTTGTATTTATATTGTATTTTATGCTTCTGGCGTTGACTTCTAAGGCACTAACTATTCGATATGGAGGAGCAGCGCCCTAGAGTGAAGCCTAGGATGCCCGGAACGTAGAATAGGCCATCACTCTCAAACTGGCTGCAATTATTCCCATTATATGATGGAAACACTGTTGTATTTTTTTTGCATTTGATGGTTCGGGCGTTGACTTCTAAGGCCCTAACTATTCAACCTGTTGGAGCAACGCCCTAGGGTGAAGCCTAGGTTGCTCGGAAAGTAGAAATGACCATAAGTTTCATACTGGTTGCAATTATTCGTTTTATACGATGGAAAATCTGTTGCATTTATACTCTATTTTATGCTTCTGGCGTTGGCTTCTATGGCCCTAGCTGTTCGATCTAGTGGAGCAACGCCCTAGAGTGACGCTTAGGGTGCTCGGAACGTAGAAATGACCATTACTTTCACACTGGTTGCAATTATTCGTTTTATACGATGGAAAAGCTGTTGTATTTATATCGTATTTTATGCTTCTGGCGTTGACTTCTTAGGCCGTAACTATTCGGTCTGGAGGAGCAACGCCCTGGAGTGTAACCTAGGTTGCCCGGAACGTAGAATTGGCCATCACTTTCAAACTGGTTGCAATTATTCCCGTTATATGATGGAAACACTGTTGTATTTTTTTTGCATTTGATGGTTCGGGCGTTGACTTCTAAGGCCCTAACTATTCAACCTGTTGGAGCAACGCCCTAGGGTGAAGCCTAGGTTGCTCGGAAAGTAGAAATGACCATAAGTTTCATACTGGTTGCAATTATTCGTTTTATACGATGGAAAATCTGTTGCATTTATACTGTATTTTATGCTTCTGGCGTTGGCTTCTAAGGCCCTAGCTGTTCGATCTAGTGGAGCAACGCCCTAGAGTGACGCCTAGGGTGCTCGGAACGTAGAAATGACCATAACTTTCACACTGGTTGCTATTATTCGTTTTATGCGATTGAAAAACTGTTATATTTATATTGTATTTTATGCTACTGGCGTTGACTTCTTAGGCCGTAGCTATTCGATGTGGTGGATGAACGCCATAGAGTGACGCCTAGGTTGCCCGGAACGTAGAAATGACCATAGCTTTCACACTGGTTGCAATTATTCGTTTTATACGATGGAAAAGCTGTTGTATTTATATTGTATTTTATGCCTCTGGCGTTGACTTCTAAGGCCGTAGCTATTCGATCTGGTGGAGCAATGCCCTGGAGTGAAACCTAGGTTGCCCGGAACGTAGAATTGGCCATCACTTTCAAACTGGTTGCAATTGTTCCTGTTATATGATTTAAACACTGATGTATTTTTTTTGCACTTTATGGTTCGGGCGCTGACTTGTAAGGCCCTAACTATTCAATCTGTTGGAGCAACGCCCTAGGGCGAAGCCTAGGTTGCTCGGAAAGTAGAAATGGCCATAAGTTTCATACTGGTTGCAATTATTCGTTTTATACGATGGAAAAGCTGTTGTATTTATATTGTATTTTATGCTTCTGGCGTTGTCTTCTAAGGCACTAACTATTCGATATGGAGGAGCAGCGCTCTAGAGTGAAGCCTAGGATGCCCGGAACGTAGAATAGGCCATCACTCTCAAACTGGCTGCAATTATTCCCATTATATCATGGAAACACTGTTGTATTTTTTTTGCATTTGATGGTTCGGGCGTTGACTTCTAAGGCCCTAACTATTCAACCTGTTGGAGCAACGCCCTAGGGTGAAGCCTAGGTTGCTCGGAAAGTAGAAATGACCATAAGTTTCATACTGGTTGCAATTATTCGTTTTATACGATGGAAAATCTGTTGCATTTATACTGTATTTTATGCTTCTGGCGTTGGCTTCTATGGCCCTAGCTGTTCGATCTAGTGGAGCAACGCCCTAGAGTGACGCCTAGGGTGCTCTGAACGTAGAAATGACCATTACTTTCACACTGGTTGCAATTATTCGTTTTATACGATGGAAAAGCTGTTGTATTTATATCGTATTTTATGCTTCTGGCGTTGACTTCTTAGGCCGTAACTATTCGGTCTGGAGGAGCAACGCCCTGGAGTGTAACCTAGGTTGCCCGGAACGTAGAATTGGCCATCACTTTCAAACTGGTTGCAATTATTCCCGTTATATGATGGAAACACTGTTGTATTTTTTTTGCATTTGATGGTTCGGGCGTTGACTTCTAAGGCCCTAACTATTCAACCTGTTGGAGCAACGCCCTAGGGTGAAGCCTAGGTTGCTCGGAAAGTAGAAATGACCATAAGTTTCATACTGGTTGCAATTATTCGTTTTATACGATGGAAAATCTGTTGCATTTATACTGTATTTTATGCTTCTGGCGTTGGCTTCTATGGCCCTAGCTGTTCGATCTAGTGGAGCAACGCCCTAGAGTGACGCCTAGGGTGCTCTGAACGTAGAAATGACCATTACTTTCACACTGGTTGCAATTATTCGTTTTATACGATGGAAAAGCTGTTGTATTTATATCGTATTTTATGCTTCTGGCGTTGACTTCTTAGGCCGTAACTATTCGGTCTGGAGGAGCAACGCCCTGGAGTGTAACCTAGGTTGCCCGGAACGTAGAATTGGCCATCACTTTCAAACTGGTTGCAATTATTCCCGTTATATGATGGAAACACTGTTGTATTTTTTTTGCATTTGATGGTTCGGGCGTTGACTTCTAAGGCCCTAACTATTCAACCTTTTGGAGCAACGCCCTACGGTGAAGCCTAGGTTGCTCGGAAAGTAGAAATGACCATAAGTTTCATACTGGTTGCAATTATTCGTTTTATACGATGGAAAATCTGTTGCATTTATACTGTATTTTATGCTTCTGGCGTTGGCTTCTAAGGCCCTAGCTGTTCGATCTAGTGGAGCAACGCCCTAGAGTGACGCCTAGGGTGCTCGGAACGTAGAAATGACCATTACTTTCACACTGGTTGCAATTATTCGTTTTATACGATGGAAAAGCTGTTGTATTTATATCGTATTTTATGCTTCTGGCGTTGACTTCTTAGGCCGTAACTATACGGTCTGGTGGAGCAACGCCCTGGAGTGATACCTAGGTTGCCCGGAACGTATAATTGGCCATCACTTTCAAACTGGTTGCAATTATTCCTGTTATATGATGGAAACACTGTTGTATTTTTTTTGCATTTGATGGTTCGGGCGTTGACTTCTAAGGCCCTAACTATTCAACCTGTTGGAGCAACGCCCTACGGTGAAGCCTAGGTTGCTCGGAAAGTAGAAATGACCATAAGTTTCATACTGGTTGCAATTATTCGTTTTATACGATGGAAAATCTGTTGCATTTATACTGTATTTTATGCTTCTGGCGTTGGCTTCTAAGGCCCTAGCTGTTCGATCTAGTGGAGCAACGCCCTAGAGTGACGCCTAGGGTGCTCGGAACGTAGAAATGACCATTACTTTCACACTGGTTGCAATTATTCGTTTTATACGATGGAAAAGCTGTTGTATTTATATTGCATTTTATGCTTCTGGCGTTCACTTCTAAGGACCGAACTATTCGATCTGGTGGAGCAACGCCCTAGAGTGAAGCCTAGGTTGCTCGGAATGTAGAAATGACCATAACTTTCACACTGGTTGCAATTATTCGTTTTATACGATGGAAAAGCTGTTGTATTTATATTGTATTTTATGCCTCTGGCGTTGACTTCTAAGGCCGTAGCTGTTCGATATGTTGGAGCACCGCCCTAGAGTGAAGCCTAGGTTGCTCGGAACGTAGAAATGACCACTACTTTCACACTGTATGCAATTATTCATTTAATACGATGGAAATGCTGTTGTATTTATATCGTATTTTATGCTCCGGGCGTTGACTTCTTAGGCCCTAACATTTCGATCTGGTGGAGCAGCGACCTAGAGTGGAGCCTAGGTTGCCCGGAACTTAGAAATGACCATTACTTTCACACTGTTTGCAAATATTCCTCTTATACGATGGAAAAGCTGTTGCATCTTTATTGTATTTTATGCTTCTGGCGTTGACTTCTAAGGCCCTAACTATTCAATCTGTTGGAGCAATGCCCTAGGCTGAAGCCTAGGTTGCCCGGAACGTAGAAATGACCATAACTTTCACACTCGTTGCAATTATTCGTTTTATACGACGGAAAAGCTGTTGTATTTATATCGTATTTTATGCTTCTGGCGTTGACTTCTAAGGCCCTAACTATTCGATCTGGTGGAACAACGCCCTAGAGTGAAGCCTAGGTTGCCTTGAACGTAGAAATGACCATAACTTTCACACTGGTTGCTATTATTCGTTTTATGCGATGGAAAAACTGTTATATTTATATTGTATTTTATGCTTCTGGCGTTGACTTCTTAGGCCGTAGCTATTCGGTGTGGTGGATGAACGCCATAGAGTGACGCCTAGGTTGCCCGGAACGTAGAAATGACCATAACTTTCACACTGGTTGCAATTATTCGTTTTATACGATGGAAAAGCTGTTGTATTTATATTGTATTTTATGCTTCTGGCGTTGTCTTCTAAGGCACTAACTATTCGATATGGAGGAGCAGCGCTCTAGAGTGAAGCCTAGGATGCCCGGAACGTAGAATAGGCCATCACTCTCAAACTGGCTGCAATTATTCCCATTATATGATGGAAACACTGTTGTATTTTTTTTGCATTTGATGGTTCGGGCGTTGACTTCTAAGGCCCTAACTATTCAACCTGTTGGAGCAACGCCCTAGGGTGAAGCCTAGGTTGCTCGGAAAGTAGAAATGACCATAAGTTTCATACTGGTTGCAATTATTCGTTTTATACGATGGAAAATCTGTTGCATTTATACTGTATTTTATGCTTCTGGCGTTGGCTTCTATGGCCCTAGCTGTTCGATCTAGTGGAGCAACGCCCTAGAGTGACGCCTAGGGTGCTCTGAACGTAGAAATGACCATTACTTTCACACTGGTTGCAATTATTCGTTTTATACGATGGAAAAGCTGTTGTATTTATATCGTATTTTATGCTTCTGGCGTTGACTTCTTAGGCCGTAACTATTCGGTCTGGAGGAGCAACGCCCTGGAGTGTAACCTAGGTTGCCCGGAACGTAGAATTGGCCATCACTTTCAAACTGGTTGCAATTATTCCCGTTATATGATGGAAACACTGTTGTATTTTTTTTGCATTTGATGGTTCGGGCGTTGACTTCTAAGGCCCTAACTATTCAACCTGTTGGAGCAACGCCCTAGGGTGAAGCCTAGGTTGCTCGGAAAGTAGAAATGACCATAAGTTTCATACTGGTTGCAATTATTCGTTTTATACGATGGAAAATCTGTTGCATTGATACTGTATTTTATGCTTCTGGCGTTGGCTTCTATGGCCCTAGCTGTTCGATCTAGTGGAGCAACGCCCTAGAGTGACGCCTAGGGTGCTCTGAACGTAGAAATGACCATTACTTTCACACTGGTTGCAATTATTCGTTTTATACGATGGAAAAGCTGTTGTATTTATATCGTATTTTATGCTTCTGGCGTTGACTTCTTAGGCCGTAACTATTCGGTCTGGAGGAGCAACGCCCTGGAGTGTAACCTAGGTTGCCCGGAACGTAGAATTGGCCATCACTTTCAAACTGGTTGCAATTATTCCCGTTATATGATGGAAACACTGTTGTATTTTTTTTGCATTTGATGGTTCGGGCGTTGACTTCTAAGGCCCTAACTATTCAACCTGTTGGAGCAACGCCCTACGGTGAAGCCTAGGTTGCTCGGAAATCAGAAATGACCATAAGTTTCATACTGGTTGCAATTATTCGTTTTATACGATGGAAAATCTGTTGCATTTATACTGTATTTTATGCTTCTGGCGTTGGCTTCTAAGGCCCTAGCTGTTCGATCTAGTGGAGCAACGCCCTAGAGTGACGCCTAGGGTGCTCGGAACGTAGAAATGACCATTACTTTCACACTGGTTGCAATTATTCGTTTTATACGATGGAAAAGCTGTTGTATTTATATCGTATTTTATGCTTCTGGCGTTGACTTCTTAGGCCGTAACTATACGGTCTGGTGGAGCAACGCCCTGGAGTGATACCTAGGTTGCCCGGAACGTATAATTGGCCATCACTTTCAAACTGGTTGCAATTATTCCTGTTATATGATGGAAACACTGTTGTATTTTTTTTGCATTTTATGGTTCGGGCGTTGACTTCTTACGCCCTAACTTTTCAATCTGTTGGAGCAACGCCCTAGGGTGAAGCCTAGGTTGCTAGGAAAGTAGATATGTCCATAAGTTTCTTACTGGTTACAATTATTCGTTTTATACGATGGAAAAACTGTTGTATTTATATTGTATTTTATGCTTCTGTCGTTGACTTCTAAGGCACTAACTATTCGATCTGGTGGAGCAACGCCCTAGAGTGAAGCCTAGGTTGCCCGGAACGTAGAAATGACCATAACTTTAACACTGGTAGCAATTATTCGTTTTATACAATGGAAAAACTGTTCTATTTATTTTGTATTTAATGCTTCGGGCGTTGACTTCTGAGGCCCTAACTGTTTGATCTGGTGGAGCAATACCCTAGAGCGAAGCCTAGGTTGCCCGTAACGTAGAAATGACCATAACTTTCACACTGGTTGCTAATATTCGTTTTATACGATGGAAAAACTGTTACATTTATATTGCATTTTATGCTTCTGGCGTTGACTTCTTAGGCCCTAACTATTCGATCTGGTGGAACAACGGCCTAGGGTGAAGCCTAGGTTGCCCGGAACGTAGAAAGGACCTTAACTTTTACACTGGTAGCAATTATTCGATTTATGCAATGGAAAAACTGTTATATTTATATTGTATTTTATGCTTCTGGCGTTCACTTCTAAGGACCGAACTATTCGATCTGGTGGAGCAACGCCCTAGAGTGAAGCCTAGGTTGCTCGGAACGTCGAACTGACCATAGCTTTCACACTGATTGCTATTATTCGTTTTATACGATGGAAAAACTGTTATATTTATATTGCATTTTATGCTTCTGGCGTTGACTTCTTAGGCCCTAACTATTCGATCTGGTGGAGCAACGCCCTAGAGTGAAGCCTAGGTTGCCTGGAACGTAGAAATGACCATAACTTTCACACTGGTTGCTATTATTCGTTTTATGCGATTGAAAAACTGTTATATTTATATTGTATTTTATGCTTCTGGCGTTGACTTCTTAGGCCGTAGCTATTCGATGTGGTGGATGAACGCCATAGAGTGACGCCTAGGTTGCCCGGAACGTAGAAATGACCATAACTTTCACACTGGTTGCAATTATTCGTTTTATACGATGGAAAAGCTGTTGTATTTATATTGTATTTTATGCCTCTGGCGTTGACTTCTAAGGCCGTAGCTATTCGATCTGGTGGAGCAACGCCCTGGAGTGAAACCTAGGTTGCCCGGAACGTAGAATTGGCCATCACTTTCAAACTGGTTGCAATTGTTCCTGTTATATGATGTAAACGCTGATGTATTTTTTTTGGACTTTATGGTTCGGGCGCTGACTTGTAAGGCCCTAACTATTCAATCTGTTGGAGCAACGCCCTAGGGCGAAGCCTAGGTTGCTCGGAAAGTAGAAATGGCCATAAGTTTCATACTGGTTGCAATTATTCGTTTTATACGATGGAAAAGCTGTTGTATTTATATTGTATTTTATGCTTCTGGCGTTGACTTCTAAGGCACTAACTATTCCATATGGAGGAGCAGCGCCCTAGAGTGAAGCCTAGGATGCCCGGAAAGTAGAATAGGCCATCACTCTCAAACTGGCTGCAATTATTCCCATTATATGATGGAAACACTGTTGTATTTTTTTTGCATTTGATGGTTCGCGCGTTGACTTCTAAGGCCCTAACTATTCAACCTGTTGGAGCAACGCCCTAGGGTGAAGCCTAGGTTGCTCGGAAAGTAGAAGTGACCATAAGTTTCATACTGGTTGCAATTATTCGTTATATACGATGGAAAATCTGTTGCATTTATACTGTATTTTATGCTTCTGGCGTTGGCTTCTAAGGCCCTAGCTGTTCGATCTAGTGGAGCAACGCCCTAGAGTGACGCCTAGGGTGCTCGGAACGTAGAAATGACCATTACTTTCACACTGGTTGCAATTATTCGTTTTATACGATGGAAAAGCTGTTGTATTTATATCGTATTTTATGCTTCTGGCGTTGACTTCTTAGGCCGTAACTATTCGGTCTGGAGGAGCAACGCCCTGGAGTGTAACCTAGGTTGCCCGGAACGTAGAATTGGCCATCACTTTCAAACTGGTTGCAATTATTCCCGTTATATGATGGAAACACTGTTGTATTTTTTTTGCATTTGATGGTTCGGGCGTTGACTTCTAAGGCCCTAACTATTCAACCTGTTGGAGCAACGCCCTAGGGTGAAGCCTAGGTTGCTCGGAAAGTAGAAATGACCATAAGTTTCATACTGGTTGCAATTATTCGTTTTATACGATGGAAAATCTGTTGCATTTATACTGTATTTTATGCTTCTGGCGTTGGCTTCTAAGGCCCTAGCTGTTCGATCTAGTGGAGCAACGCCCTAGAGTGACGCCTAGGGTGCTCGGAACGTAGAAATGACCATTACTTTCACACTGCTTGCAATTATTCGTTTTATACGATGGAAAAGCTGTTGTATTTATATCGTATTTTATGCTTCTGGCGTTGACTTCTTAGGCCGTAACTATTCGGTCTGGTGGAGCAACGCGCTGGAGTGAAACCTAGGTTGCCCGGATCGTAGAATTGGCCATCACTTTCAATCTGGTTGCAATTATTCCTGTTATATGATGGAAACACTGTTCTATTTTTTTTGCATTTTATGGTTCGGGCGTTGACTTCTAAGGCCCTAACTATTCAATCTGTTGGAGCAACGCCCTAGGGTGAAGCCTAGGTTGCTAGGAAACTAGAAATGACCATAAGTTTCATACTGGTTTCAATTATTCGTTTTATACGATGGAAAAACTGTTGTATTTATATTGTATTTTATGCTTCTGGCGTTGACTTCTAAGGCACTAACTATTCGATCTGGTGGAGCAACGCCCTAGAGTGAAGCCTAGATTGCCCGGAACGTAGAAATGACCATTACCTTCACACTGTTTGCAATTACTCATTTTATACGATGGAAAAGCTGTTGTATTTATATTGTATTTTATGCTCCTGGCGTTGCCTTCTTAGGCCCTAACAGTTCGATTTGGTGGAACAACGCCCTAGAGTGAAGCCTAGGTTACCCGGAACGTAGAAATGACCAGTACTTTCACACTGTTTGCAGATACCCCTGCTATACGATGGAAAAACTGTTGCATCTTTATTGAATTTTATGCTTCTGGCGTTGACTTCTAAGGCCCTAGCTATTCCATCTGGTGGAGCAACACCCTAGAGTGCAGCCTAGGTTGCCCGGAACGTAGAAATGACCATCACTTTCACACTGGTTGCAATTATTCCTGTTATAGGGTGGAAAGACTGTTGTATTTTTTTGCATTTTATGCTTCGGGCATTGACTTCTAAGGCCCTAACTATTCAATCTGTTGGAGCAACGCCCTAGGGTGAAGCCTAGGTTGCCCGGAAAGTAGAAATGACGTTAACTTTCACACTGGTTGCAATTATTCGTTTTATTCGATGGAAAAACTGTTGTATTTATATTGTATTTTATGCTTCGGGCATTGACTTCTAAGGCCCTAACTGTTTGATCTGGTGGAGCAACGCCCTAGAGTGAAGCCTAGGTTGCCCGGAACGCAGAAATGACCATATCTTTCACACTGGTTGCTATTATTCGTGTTATACGATGGAAAAAGTGTTATGTTTATATTGTATTTTTTTCTTATGGCGTTGACTTCTTAGGCCCTAACTATTCGATCTGGTGGAACAACGCCATAGAGTGAAGCCTAGGTTGCCTGGAACGTAGAAATGGCCACTACTTTCAGACTGTTTGCAATTAGTCGTTTTATACGATGGAAAAACTGTTGCATCTTTATTGTATTTTATGCTTCTGGCGTTGACTTCTAAGGCCGTAGCGATTAGATGTGGTGGAGCAACGCCCTAGAGTGACGCCTAGGATGCCCGGAACGTAGAAATGACCATTACTTTCACAATGTTTGCAATCATTCATTTGACACGATGGAAAAACTGTTGTACTTATAGTGCATTTTATTCTTCTGGCGTTGAATTCTAAGCTCCTAGCTACTCGATCTGGTGGAGCGACGCCCTAGAGTGAAGCCTAGATTGCCCGGAAACTAGAAATGACGTTAACTTTCATACTGGTTGCAATTATTCGTTTTATACGATGGAAAAACTGTTATATTTATATTGCATTTTATGCTTCTGGCATTGAATTCTAAGTCCCTAGCTATTCGTACTAGTGGAGCAACGCCCTAGAGTGAAGCCTAGGTTGCCCGGAATGTAGAAATGTCCATTACTTTCACACTGTTTGCAAATACACATTATATACGATGGCAAAGCTGTTGTATTTATATTGTATTTTATGCTCCTGGCTGTGACTTCTAAGGCCGTAGTTATTAGATGTGGTGGAGAAACGCCCTAGAGTGAAACCTAGGTTGCCCGGAACGTAGAAATGACCATAGCGTTCACAATGTATGCAATTATTCATTTTATGCGATGGAAAAACTGTTGTACTTATATTGTATTTTATCCTTCTAGCGTTGACTCCATAGGCCCTAAATATTTGGCCTGGTAGAAAAACGCCCTAGAGTGAATCCTAGGTTGCTCGGAATGTAGAAATGACCATAACTTTCACACTGGTTGCAATTAGTCCTGTTATACGATGGAAAAGGTGTTGTATTTTTATCGTATTTTATGATAGGGGCGATTAATTCTAAGTCCATAGCTATTCGATCCGTTGGAACAACGCCCTAGAGTGAAGCCTAGGTTACCCGGAACGTAGAAATGACCAGTACTTTCACACTGTTTGCAGATACCCCTGCCATACGATGGAAAAACTGTTGCATCTTTATTGAATTTTATGCTTCTGGGGTTGACTTCTAAGGCACTAACTATTCGATCTGGTGGAGCAACGCCCTAGAGTGAAGCCTAGGTTGCCCGGAACGTAGAAATGACCATCACTTTCACACTGGTTGCAATTATTCGTTTTATACGATGGAAAAGATGTTGCATCCTTATTGTATTTTATGCTTCTGTCTATGACGTCTAAGGCCGTAGCTATTAGATGTGGTGGAGCAACGCACTAGAGTGACGCCTAGGTTGCCCGGAACGTAGAAATGACCATTACTTTCGCAATGTTTAAAATTATTCATTTTATACGATGGAAAAACTGTTGTACTTATATTGTATTTTATGCTTCTGGCGTTGACTTCTAAGGCACTAACTATTCGATCTGGTGGAGCAACGCCCTAGAGTGAAGCCTAGGTTGCCCGGAACGTAGAATCGGCCATCACTTTCAAACTGGTTGCAATTATTCCTGATATATGATGGAAACACTGTTGTACTTTTATTGCATTTTATGCTTCGGGCGTTGACTTCTGAGGCCGTAGCTATTCGACGTGGTGGAAGAACGCCATAGAGTGAAGCCTAGGTTGCCCGGAACGTAGAAATGGCCATAACTTTCATACTGGTTGCAATCATTCGTTTTATATGATGGAAGAACTGCTGTATTTATATTGTATTTTACTCTGCTGGCGTTCATTTCTTAGGCCCTAACTATTCGGTCTGGTGGAACAACGCCCTGGCGTAAAGCCTAGGTTGCCCGGCACGTAGAAATGACCATAACTTTCACACTGGTTGCTATTATTCGTTTTATACGATGGAAAAACTGTTCTATTTATTTTGTATTTTATGCTTCGGGCGTTAACTTCTAAGGCCCTAACTGTTTGAGTTGGTGGAGCAACGCCCTGGAGTGAAGCCTAGGTTGCCCGGAACGTAGAAATGATCATTACTTTCGCACTGGTTGCAATTAGTCATGCTATACGGTGGAAAAACTGTTGCATTTTTATTGTGTTTTATGCTTCTGGCGTTGACTTCTATGGACCTACCTATTCGATCTGGTGGAGCGACACCCTAGAGTGCAGCCTAGGTAGCCCGGAACGTAGAAATGACCACAACTTTCACACTGATTGCTATTATTCGTTTTATACGATGGAAAGACTGTTATATTTATGTTGTATGTTATGCTTCTGGCGTTGCCTTCTAAGGCACTACCTATTCGATCTGGTGGAGCATCACTCTACAGTGAAGCCTAGGTTGCCCGGGACGTAGAAATGACCTTAACTTTCGCACTGGTAGCAATTATTCATTTTATACGATAGGAAAACTGTTGTACTTATATTGTATTTTATGCTTCCGGCGTTGAATTCTAAGTCCCTAGCTATTCGATCTGGTGGAGCAACGCCCTAATGTGAAACCTAGGTTACCCGGAACGTAGAAATGTCCAGTACTTTCAGACTGGTTGCTGTTATTCGTTTCATACGATGGAAAATCTGTTATATTTATTTTGCATTTTATGCTTCGGGCGTTGACTTCTAAGGCCCTAGCTATTCCATTTGGTGGAGCAACACCCTAGAGTGCAGCCTAGGTTGCCCGGAACGTAGAAATGACCATTACCTTCACACTGTTTGCAATTACTCATTTTATACGATGGAAAAGCTGTTGTATTTATATTGTATTTTATGCTCCTGGCGTTGCCTTCTTAGGCCCTAACAGTTCGATTTGGTGGAACAACGCTCTAGAGTGAAGCCTAGGTTACCCGGAACGTAGAAATGACCAGTACTTTCACACTGTTTGCAGATACCCCTGCTATACGATGGAAAAACTGTTGCATCTTTATTGAATTTTATGCTTCTGGCGTTGACTTCTAAGGCCCTAGCTATTCCATCTGGTGGAGCAACACCCTAGAGTGCAGCCTAGGTTGCCCGGAAAGTAGAAATGACAATAACTTTCACACTGGTTGCAATTATTCGTTTTATACGATGGAAAAGCTGTTGCATCTTTATTGTATTTTATGCTTCTGTCGTTGACGTCTAAGGCCGTAGCTATTAGATGTGGTGGAGCAACGCACTAGAGTGACGCATAGGTTGCCCGGAACGTAGAAATGACCATTACTTTCGCAATGTTTAAAATTATTCATTTTATAAGATGGAAAAACTGTTGTACTTATATTGTATTTTATGCTTCTGGCGTTGACTTCTAAGGCACTAACTATTCGATCTGGTGGAGCAACGCCCTAGAGTGAAGCCTAGGTTGCCCGGAACGTAGAATCGGCCATCACTTTCAAACTGGTTGCAATTATTCATTTTATACGATGGCAAAGCTGTTGTATTTATATTGTATTTTATCCTTCCGGCGTTAGCTTCTAAGGCCGTAGCTGTCAGATGTGGAGCAGCAACGCCCTAAAGTGACGCGTAGGTTGCCAGGCACGTAGAAATGACCATTACTTTCACAATGTTCGCAATCATTCATTTTATACGATGGAAAAACTTTTGTACTTATATTGTATTTTATGCTTCGGGCGTTGACTTCTAAGGCCCTAACAATTCGATTTGGTGGAGCAACGCCCTACAGTGAAGCCTAGATTGCCCGGAACGTAGATATGTCCATAACCATCACACAGGTTACAATTATTCGTTTTATACGATGGAAGGACTGTTGTATTTATTTTGTAGTTTATGCTTCTGGCGTTGACTTCTAAGGCCCTAACTATTCCATCTGGTGGAACGACGGCCTAGGGTGAAGCCTAGGTTGCCCGGAACGTAGAGATGACCAGTACTTTCACACTGGTTGCAGTTATTCGTTTTATACAATGGAAAAACTGTTCTACTTATTTTGCATTTTATGCTTCGGGCGTTGACTTCTAAGGCCCTACCTATTCCATCTGGTGGCGCAACACCCTAGCGTGAAGCCTAGTTTGCCCGGAACGTAGAACATACAATTACCTTCACACTGTTTGCAATTATTCCTGTTATATGATGGAAAAACTGTTGCATATTTATTGTATTTTATGCTTCTGGCGCTGACTTCTAAGGTCCTAACTATTCGACCTGGTGGAGCAACGCCCTAGAGTGAAGCCTAGGTTGCCCGGGAAGTAGAAATGACCATAACTTTCACACTGGTTGCAAATATACATTATATACGATGGAAAAGCTGTTGTACTTATATTGTATTTTAAGCTTCTGGCGTTGACTTCATAGGCCCTAACTATTCCATCTGGTGGAGCAACGTCCTAGACTGAAGCCTAGGTTGCCCGGAACGCAGAAATGACCAGTACTTCCACACTGGTTGCAGTTATTCGTTTTATACAATGGAAAAACTGATCTATGTATTTTGCATTTTATGCTTCGGGCGTTGACTTCTAAGGCCCTAACTATTTGCTCTGGTGGAGCACCGCCCTAGTGTGAAGCCTAGGTTGCCCGGAACGTAGAACATACCATTACCTTCACACTGGTTGCAATTATTCCTGTTATACGATGGAAAAACTGTTGCACCTTTATTGTATTTTATGCTTCTGGCGTTGACTCTATAGGCCCAAACTATTCGATCTGGTGGATCGACGTCCTAGAGTGAAGCCTAGGTTGACCGGAACGTAGAAATGACCATAACTTTCACACTGGTAGCAATTATTCGTTTTATACAATGGAAAAACTGTTCTTTTTATTTTGTATTTTATGCTTCGGGCGTTGACTTCTAAGGCCCTAACCGTTTGATCTGGTGGAGCAACGCCCTAGAGTGAAGCCTAGATTGCCCGGACCGTAGAAATGACAATTACTTTCACACAGTTTGCAATTATTCCTTTTATACGATGCAAAAGCTGTTGTATTTATATCATATTTTATGCTTCTGGCGTTGACTTCTAAGGACCTAACTATTCCATCTGGTGGAGCAGCGCCCTAGAGTGAAGCCTAGGTTGCTCGGAATGTAGAAGTAACCATAACTTTCACACTGGTTGCAATTATTCGTTTTTTACGATGGAAAAGCTGTTGTATTTATATTGTATTTTATGCCTCTGGCGTTGACTTCTAAGGCACTAGCTATTGGATCTAGTGGAGCAACACCCTAGCGTGAAGCCTAGTTTGCCCGGAACGTAGAACATACCATTACCTTCACACTGTTTGCAATTATTCCTGTTATACGATGGAAAAGCTGTTGCATATTTATTGTATTTTATGCTTCTGGCGCTGACTTCTAAGGTCCTAACTATTCGATCTGGTGGAGCAACGCCCTAGAGTGATGCCTAGGTTACCCGGGAAGTAGAAATGACCATAACTTTCACACTGGTTGCAAATATACATTATATACGATGGAAAAGCTGTTGTACTTATATTGTATTTTAAGCTTCTGGCGTTGACTTCATAGGCCCTAACTATTCCATCTGGTGGAGCAACGTCCTAGACTGAAGCCTAGGTTGACCGGAACGTAGAAATGACCACAACTTTCACACTGGTTACCATTATTCGTTTTACACGATGGAAAAGCTGTTGAAATTATATCCTATTTTATGCTTCTGGCGTTGACTTCTTAGGCCCCAACTATTCCATCTGGTGGAACAACGCCCTAGGGTGAAGCCTAGGTTGCCAGGAACGTAGAAATGACCATAACTTTCACACTGGTTACCATTATTCGTTTTATACGATGGAAAAGCTGTTGTATCTATATCGTATTTTATGCTTCTGGCGTTGACTTCTTAGGCCCTAACTATTCCATCTGGTGGAACAGCGCCCTAGGGTGAAGCCTAGGTTGCCCGGAACGCAGAAATGACCAGTACTTATACACTGGTTGCAGTTATTCGTTTTATACAATGGAAAAACTGATCTATGTATTTTGCATTTTATGCTTCGGGCGTTGACTTCTAAGGCCCTAACTATTTGATCTGGTGGAGCACCGCCCTAGTGTGAAGCCTAGGTTGCCCGGAACGTAGAACATACCATTACCTTCACACTGGTTGCAATTATTCCTGTTATACGATGGAAAAACTGTTGCACCTTTATTGTATTTTATGCTTCTGGCGTTGACTCCATAGGCCCAAACTATTCGATCTGGTGGATCAACGTCCTAGAGTGAAGCCTAGGTTGACCGGAACGTAGAAATGACCATAACTTTCACACTGGTAGCAATTATTCGTTTTATACAATGGAAAAACTGTTCTTTTTATTTTGTATTTTATGCTTCGGGCGTTGACTTCTGAGGCCGTAGCTATTCGACGTGGTGGAAGAACGCCATAGAGTGAAGCCTAGGTTGCCCGGAACGTAGAAATGGCCATAACTTTCATACTGGTTGCAATCATTCGTTTTATATGATGGAAGAACTGCTGTATTTATATTGTATTTTACTCTGCTGGCGTTCATTTCTTAGGCCCTAACTATTCGGTCTGGTGGAACAACGCCCTGGCGTAAAGCCTAGGTTGCCCGGCACGTAGAAATGACCATAACTTTCACACTGGTTGCTATTATTCGTTTTATACGATGGAAAAACTGTTCTATTTATTTTGTATTTTATGCTTCGGGCGTTAACTTCTAAGGCCCTAACTGTTTGATTTGGTGGAGCAACGCCCTGGAGTGAAGCCTAGGTTGCCCGGAACGTAGAAATGATCATTACTTTCGCACTGGTTGCAATTAGTCATGCTATACGGTGGAAAAACTGTTGCATTTTTATTGTGTTTTATGCTTCTGGCGTTGACTTCTATGGACCTACCTATTCGATATGGTGGAGCGACACCCTAGAGTGCAGCCTAGGTAGCCCGGAACGTAGAAATGACCACAACTTTCACACTGATTGCTATTATTCGTTTTATACGATGGAAAGACTGTTATATTTATGTTGTATGTTATGCTTCTGGCGTTGCCTTCTAAGGCACTACCTATTCGATCTGGTGGAGCATCACTCTACAGTGAAGCCTAGGTTGCCCGGGACGTAGAAATGACCTTAACCTTCGCACTGGTAGCAATTATTCATTTTATACGATAGGAAAACTGTTGTACTTATATTGTATTTTATGCTTCCGGCGTTGAATTCTAAGTCCCTAGCTATTCGATCTGGTGGAGCAACGCCCTAATGTGAAACCTAGGTTACCCGGAACGTAGAAATGTCCAGTACTTTCAGACTGGTTGCTGTTATTCGTTTCATACGATGGAAAATCTGTTATATTTATTTTGCATTTTATGCTTCGGGCGTTGACTTCTAAGGCCCTAGCTATTCCATTTGGTGGAGCAACACCCTAGAGTGCAGCCTAGGTTGCCCGGAACGTAGAAATGACCATTACCTTCACACTGTTTGCAATTACTCATTTTATACGATGGAAAAGCTGTTGTATTTATATTGTATTTTATGCTCCTGGCGTTGCCTTCTTAGGCCCTAACAGTTCGATTTGGTGGAACAACGCCCTAGAGTGAAGCCTAGGTTACCCGGAACGTAGAAATGACCAGTACTTTCACACTGTTTGCAGATACCCCTGCTATACGATGGAAAAACTGTTGCATCTTTATTGAATTTTATGCTTCTGGCGTTGACTTCTATGGCCCTAGCTATTCCATCTGGTGGAGCAACACCCTAGAGTGCAGCCTAGGTTGCCCGGAAAGTAGAAATGACAATAACTTTCACACTGGTTGCAATTATTCGTTTTATACGATGGCAAAGCTGTTGTATTTATATTGTATTTTATTCTTCCGGCGTTAGCTTCTAAGGCCGTAGCTGTCAGATGTGGAGCAGCAGCGCCCTAGAGTGACGCGTAGGTTGCCAGGCACGTAGAAATGACCATTACTTTCACAATGTTCGCAATCATTCATTTTATACGATGGAAAAACTTTTGTACTTATATTGTATTTTATGCTTCGGGCGTTGACTTCTAAGGCCCTAACAATTCGATTTGGTGGAGCAACGCCCTACGGTGAAGCCTAGATTGCCCGGAACGTAGATATGTCCATAACCATCACACAGGTTACAATTATTCGTTTTATACGATGGAAGGACTGTTGTATTTATTTTATAGTTTATGCTTCTGGCGTTGACTTCTAAGGCCCTAACTATTCCATCTGGTGGAACGACGGCCTAGGGTGAAGCCTAGGTTGCCCGGAACGTAGAAATGACCAGTACTTTCACACTGGTTGCAGTTATTCGTTTTATACAATGGAAAAACTGTTCTACTTATTTTGCATTTTATGCTTCGGGCGTTGACTTCTAAGGCCCTACCTATTCCATCTGGTGGAGCAACACCCTAGCGTGAAGCCTAGTTTGCCCGGAACGTAGAACATACAATTACCTTCACACTGTTTGCAATTATTCCTGTTATATGATGGAAAAACTGTTGCATATTTATTGTATTTTATGCTTCTGGCGCTGACTTCTAAGGTCCTAACTATTCGACCTGGTGGAGCAACGCCCTAGAGTGAAGCCTAGGTTGCCCGGGAAGTAGAAATGACCATAACTTTCACACTGGTTGCAAATATACATTATATACGATGGAAAAGCTGTTGTACTTATATTGTATTTTAAGCTTCTGGCGTTGACTTCATAGGCCCTAACTATTCCATCTGGTGGAGCAACGTCCTAGACTGAAGCCTAGGTTGCCCGGAACGCAGAAATGACCAGTACTTCCACACTGGTTGCAGTTATTCGTTTTATACAATGGAAAAACTGATCTATGTATTTTGCATTTTATGCTTCGGGCGTTGACTTCTAAGGCCCTAACTATTTGCTCTGGTGGAGCACCGCCCTAGTGTGAAGCCTAGGTTGCCCGGAACGTAGAACATACCATTACCTTCACACTGGTTGCAATTATTCCTGTTATACGATGGAAAAACTGTTGCACCTTTATTGTATTTTATGCTTCTGGCGTTGACTCTATAGGCCCAAACTATTCGATCTGGTGGATCGACGTCCTAGAGTGAAGCCTAGGTTGACCGGAACGTAGAAATGACCATAACTTTCACACTGGTAGCAATTATTCGTTTTATACAATGGAAAAACTGTTCTTTTTATTTTGTATTTTATGCTTCGGGCGTTGACTTCTAAGGCCCTAACCGTTTGATCTGGTGGAGCAACGCCCTAGAGTGAAGCCTAGATTGCCCGGACCGTAGAAATGACAATTACTTTCACACAGTTTGCAATTATTCCTTTTATACGATGCAAAAGCTGTTGTATTTATATCATATTTTATGCTTCTGGCGTTGACTTCTAAGGGCCTAACTATTCCATCTGGTGGAGCAGCGCCCTAGAGTGAAGCCTAGGTTGCTCGGAATGTAGAAGTAACCATAACTTTCACACTGGTTGCAATTATTCGTTTTTTACGATGGAAAAGCTGTTGTATTTATATTGTATTTTATGCCTCTGGCGTTGACTTCTAAGGCACTAGCTATTGGATCTAGTGGAGCAACACCCTAGCGTGAAGCCTAGTTTGCCCGGAACGTAGAACATACCATTACCTTCACACTGTTTGCAATTATTCCTGTTATACGATGGAAAAACTGTTGCATTTTTATTGCATTTTATGCTTCGGGCGTTGACTTCTAAGGCCCTAACAACTCAATCTGTTGGAGCAACGCCCTAGAGTGAAGCCTAGGTTGCTCGGAATGTAGAAATGACCATAACTTTCACACTGGTTGCAATTATTCGTTTTATACGATGGAAAAACTGTTGTATTTATATCGTATTTTATGCTTCGGGCGTTGACTTCTAAGGCCCTAACTGTTTGATCTGGTGGAGCTACGCCCTAGGGTGAAGCCTAGGTTGCCCGGAACGTAGAAATGACCATTACTTTCACACTGTCTACAATTATTCCTTTTATACGATAGAAAAACTGTTGTACTTATATTGTATTTTATCCTTCTGGCGATGAGTTCTAAGTCCCTAGCTATTCCATCTGGTGGAGCAGCGCCCTAGTGTGAAACCTAGGTTACCCGGAACGTAGAAATGACCAGTACTTTCAGACTGGTTGCTGTTATCCGTTTCATACGATGGAAAAGCTGTAATATTTATTTTGCATTTTATGCTTCGGGCGTTGACTTCTAAGGCCCTAGCTATTCCATCTGGAGGAGCAACACCCTAGAGTGCAGCCTAGGTTGCCCGGAACGTAGAAATGACCATTACTTTCACACTGTTTGCAATTATTCATTTTATACGATGGAAACGCTGTTGTATTTATATTGTATTTTATGCTCCTGGCGTTGCCTTCTCAGGCCCTAACAGTTCGACCTGGTGGAACAACGCCCTAGAGTGAAGCCTGGGTTACCCGGAACGTAGAAATGACCAGTACTTTCACACTGTTTGCAGTTACTCCTGCTATACGATGGAAAAACTGTTGCATATTTATTGAATTTTATGCTTCTGGCGTTGACTTCTAAGGCACTAACTATTCGATCTGGTGGAGCAACGCCCTAGAGTGAAGCCTAGGTTGCCCGGAACGTAGAAATGACCATCACTTTCAAACTGGTTGCAATTATTCCTGTCATATGATGGAAAAACTGTTGTATTTTTATTGCATTTTATTCTTCGGGCATTGACTTCTATGGTCCTAACTATTCAATCTGTTGGAGCAGCGCCCTTTGGTGAAGCGTAGGTTGCCCGGAAAGTAGAAATGACAATAACTTTCACACTGGTTGCAATTATTCGTTTTATAGGATGGAAAAGCTGTTGCATCTTTATTGTATTTTATGCATCTGTCGTTGACGTCTAAGGCCGTAGCTATTAGATGTGGTGGAGCAACGCACTAGAGTGACACCTAGGTTGCCCGGAACGTAGAAAAGACCATTACTTTCGCAATGTTTAAAATTACTCATTTTATACGATGGAAAAACTGTTGTACTTATATTGTATTTTATGCTTCTGGCGTTGACTTCTAAGGCACTAACTATTCGATCTGGTGGAGCAACGCCCTAGAGTGAAGCCTAGGTTGCCCTTAACGTAGAATCGGCCATCACTTTCAAACTGGTTGCAATTATTCCTGTTATATGATGGAAACACTGTTGTACTTTTATTGCATTTTATGCTTCGGGCGTTGACTTCTGAGGCCGTAGCTTTCGATGTGGTGGAAGAACACCATAGTGTGAAGCCTAGGTTGACCGGAACGTAGAAATGACCATAACTTTCATACTGGTTGCTATCATTCGTTTTATATGATGGAAGAACTGTTCTATTTATATTGTATTTTATGCTTCTGGCGTTGACTTCATAGGCCCATACTATTCGATCTGGTGGATCAACGTCCTAGAGTGAAGCCTAGGTTGACCGGAACGTAGAAATGACCATAACTTTCACACTGGTTACCATTATTCGTTTTATATGATGGAAAAGCTGTTGTATTTATATCGTATTTTATGCTTCTGGCGTTGACTTTGAAGGCCGTAGCTATTGGACGTGGTGGAGCAACGCCCTAGAGTGTCGTATGGGTTGCCTGGAACGTAGAAATGACCATTACTTTCACAATGTTTGCAAATATTCATTTTATACGATGGAAAAACTGTTGTACTTATATTGTATTTTATTCTTCTGGCGTTGAATTCTAAGTCCCTAGCTATTCTATCTGGTCGAGCAACGCCCTAGTGTGAAACCTAGGTTACCCGGAACGTAGGCATGACCATTACTTTCACACTGTTTGCAATTATTCATTTTATACGATGGAAAAGCTGTTGTATTTATATTGTATTTTATGCTCCTGGCGTTAACTTCTAAGGCCGTATCTATTAGATGTGGTGGAGCAACGCATTAGAGTGAAGCCTAGGTTGACCGGAACGTAGAAATGACCTTTACTTTCACAACGTCTGCTATTATTCATTTTATACGATGGAAAAACTGTTGTACTTATAGTGTATTTTATCCTTCTGGCGTTGAATTCTAAGCCCCTAGCTATTCGATCTGGTGGAGCATCGCCCTAGAGTGAAACCTAGGTCACCCGGAACGTGAAAATGACCAGTACTTTCACACTGGTTGCAGTTATTCGTTTTATAGATTGGAAAAACTGTTCTACTTATTTTGCATTTTATGCTTCGGGCGTTGACTTCTAAGGCCCTACCTATTCCATCTGGTGGAGCAACACCCTAGCGTGAAGCCTAGTTTGCCCGGAACGTAGAACATACAATTACCTTCACACTGTTTGCAATTATTCCTGTTATATGATGGAAAAACTGTTGCATCTTTATTGTATTTTATGCTTCTGGCGCTGACTTCTAAGGTCCTAACAATTCGATTTGGTGGAGCAACGCCCTACAGTGAAGCCTAGATTGCCCGGAACGTAGATATGTCCATAACCATCACACAGGTTGCAATTATTCGTTTTATACGATGGAAGGACTGTTGTATTTATTTTGTAGTTTATGCTTCTGGCGTTGACTTCTAAGGCCCTAACTATTCCATCTGGTGGAACGACGGCCTAGGGTGAAGCCTAGGTTGCCCGGAACGTAGAAATGACCAGTACTTTCACACTGGTTGCAGTTATTCGTTTTATACAATGGAAAAACTGTTCTACTTATTTTGCATTTTATGCTTCGGGCGTTGACTTCTAAGGCCCTACCTATTCCATCTGGTGGAGCAACACCCTAGCGTGAAGCCTAGTTTGCCCGGAACGTAGAACATACAATTACCTTCACACTGTTTGCAATTATTCCTGTTATATGATGGAAAAACTGTTGCATCTTTATTGTATTTTATGCTTCTGGCGCTGACTTCTAAGGTCCTAACTATTCGATCTGGTGGAGCAACGCCCTAGAGTGAAGCCTAGGTTGCCCGGGAAGTAGAAATGACCATAACTTTCACACTGGTTGCAAATATACATTATATACGATGGAAAAGCTGTTGTACTTATATTGTATTTTAAGCTTCTGGCGTTGACTTCATAGGCCCTAACTATTCCATCTGGTGGAGCAACGTCCTAGACTGAAGCCTAGGTTGACCGGAACGTAGATATGACCACAACTTTCACACTGGTTACCATTATTCGTTTTACACGATGGAAAAGCTGTTGAAATTATATCCTATTTTATGCTTCTGGCGTTGACTTTGAAGGCCGTAGCTATTAGATGTGGTGGAGCAACGCCCTAGAGTGTCGCATGGGTTGCCCGGAACGTAGAAATGACCATTACTTTTACACTGGTAGCAATTATTCGTTTTATACAATGGAAAAACTGTTCTTTTTATTTTGTATTTTATGCTTCGGGCGTAGACTTCTAAGGCCCTAACCGTTTGATCTGGTGGAGCAACGCCCTAGAGTGAAGCCTAGGTTGCCCGGACCGTAGAAATGACAATTACTTTCACACTGTTTGCAATTATTCCATTTATACGATGCAAAAGCTGTTGTATTTATATCATATTTTATGCTTCTGGCGTTGACTTCTAAGGACCTAACTATTCCATCTGGTGGAGCAGTGCCCTAGAGTGAAGCCTAGGTTGCTCGGAATGTAGAAGTAACCATAACCTTCACACTGGTTGCAATTATTCGTTTTTTACGATGGAAAAGCTGTTGTATTTATATTGTATTTTATGCTTCCGGCGTTAGCTTCTAAGGCCGTAGCTGTCAGATGTGGAGCAGCAACGCCCTAGAGTGACGCGTAGGTTGCCAGGCACGTAGAAATGACCATTACTTTCACAATGTTCGCAATCATTCATTTTATACGATGGAAAAACTGTTGTACTTATATTGTATTTTATTCTTCTGGCGTTGAATTCTAAGTCCCTAGCTATTCTATCTGGTCGAGCAACGCCCTAGAGTGAAACCTAGGTTACCCGGAACGTAGACATGACCATTACTTTCACACTGTTTGCAATTATTCATTTTATACGATGGAAAAGCTGTTGTATTTATATTGTATTTTATGCTCCTGGCGTTGACTTCTAAGGCCCTAGCTATTCCATCTGGTGGAGCAACACCCTAGCGTGAAGCCTAGTTTGCCCGGAACGTAGAACATACCATTACCTTCACACTGTTTGCAATTATTCCTGTTATACGATGGAAAAACTGTTGCATCTTTATTGTATTTTATGCTTCTGGCGTTGACTTCTAAGGCACTAACTATTCGATCTGGTGGAGCAACGCCCTAGAGTGAAGCCTAGATTGCCCGGAACGTAGAAATGACCATTACCTTCACACTGTTTGCAATTACTCATTTTATACGATGGAAAAGCTGTTGTATTTATATTGTATTTTATGCTCCTGGCGTTGCCTTCTTAGGCCCTAACAGTTCGATTTGGTGGAACAACGCCCTAGAGTGAAGCCTAGGTTACCCGGAACGTAGAAATGACCAGTACTTTCACACTGTTTGCAGATACCCCTGCTATACGATGGAAAAACTGTTGCATCTTTATTGAATTTTATGCTTCTGGCGTTGACTTCTAAGGCCCTAGCTATTCCATCTGGTGGAGCAACACCCTAGAGTGCAGCCTAGGTTGCCCGGAACGTAGAAATGACCATCACTTTCACACTGGTTGCAATTATTCCTGTTATAGGGTGGAAAGACTGTTGTATTTTTTTGCATTTTATGCTTCGGGCATTGACTTCTAAGGCCCTAACTATTCAATCTGTTGGAGCAACGCCCTAGGGTGAAGCCTAGGTTGCCCGGAAAGTAGAAATGACGTTAACTTTCACACTGGTTGCAATTATTCGTTTTATTCGATGGAAAAACTGTTGTATTTATATTGTATTTTATGCTTCGGGCATTGACTTCTAAGGCCCTAACTGTTTGATCTGGTGGAGCAACGCCCTAGAGTGAAGCCTAGGTTGCCCGGAACGCAGAAATGACCATATCTTTCACACTGGTTGCTATTATTCGTGTTATACGATGGAAAAAGTGTTATGTTTATATTGTATTTTTTTCTTATGGCGTTGACTTCTTAGGCCCTAACTATTCGATCTGGTGGAACAACGCCATAGAGTGAAGCCTAGGTTGCCTGGAACGTAGAAATGGCCACTACTTTCAGACTGTTTGCAATTAGTCGTTTTATACGATGGAAAAACTGTTGCATCTTTATTGTATTTTATGCTTCTGGCGTTGACTTCTAAGGCCGTAGCGATTAGATGTGGTGGAGCAACGCCCTAGAGTGACGCCTAGGATGCCCGGAACGTAGAAATGACCATTACTTTCACAATGTTTGCAATCATTCATTTGACACGATGGAAAAACTGTTGTACTTATAGTGCATTTTATTCTTCTGGCGTTGAATTCTAAGCTCCTAGCTACTCGATCTGGTGGAGCGACGCCCTAGAGTGAAGCCTAGATTGCCCGGAAACTAGAAATGACGTTAACTTTCATACTGGTTGCAATTATTCGTTTTATACGATGGAAAAACTGTTATATTTATATTGCATTTTATGCTTCTGGCATTGAATTCTAAGTCCCTAGCTATTCGTACTAGTGGAGCAACGCCCTAGAGTGAAGCCTAGGTTGCCCGGAATGTAGAAATGTCCATTACTTTCACACTGTTTGCAAATACACATTATATACGATGGCAAAGCTGTTGTATTTATATTGTATTTTATGCTCCTGGCTGTGACTTCTAAGGCCGTAGTTATTAGATGTGGTGGAGAAACGCCCTAGAGTGAAACCTAGGTTGCCCGGAACGTAGAAATGACCATAGCGTTCACAATGTATGCAATTATTCATTTTATGCGATGGAAAAACTGTTGTACTTATATTGTATTTTATCCTTCTAGCGTTGACTCCATAGGCCCTAAATATTTGGCCTGGTAGAAAAACGCCCTAGAGTGAATCCTAGGTTGCTCGGAATGTAGAAATGACCATAACTTTCACACTGGTTGCAATTAGTCCTGTTATACGATGGAAAAGGTGTTGTATTTTTATCGTATTTTATGATAGGGGCGATTAATTCTAAGTCCATAGCTATTCGATCCGTTGGAACAACGCCCTAGAGTGAAGCCTAGGTTACCCGGAACGTAGAAATGACCAGTACTTTCACACTGTTTGCAGATACCCCTGCCATACGATGGAAAAACTGTTGCATCTTTATTGAATTTTATGCTTCTGGGGTTGACTTCTAAGGCACTAACTATTCGATCTGGTGGAGCAACGCCCTAGAGTGAAGCCTAGGTTGCCCGGAACGTAGAAATGACCATCACTTTCACACTGGTTGCAATTATTCGTTTTATACGATGGAAAAGATGTTGCATCCTTATTGTATTTTATGCTTCTGTCTATGACGTCTAAGGCCGTAGCTATTAGATGTGGTGGAGCAACGCACTAGAGTGACGCCTAGGTTGCCCGGAACGTAGAAATGACCATTACTTTCGCAATGTTTAAAATTATTCATTTTATACGATGGAAAAACTGTTGTACTTATATTGTATTTTATGCTTCTGGCGTTGACTTCTAAGGCACTAACTATTCGATCTGGTGGAGCAACGCCCTAGAGTGAAGCCTAGGTTGCCCGGAACGTAGAATCGGCCATCACTTTCAAACTGGTTGCAATTATTCCTGATATATGATGGAAACACTGTTGTACTTTTATTGCATTTTATGCTTCGGGCGTTGACTTCTGAGGCCGTAGCTATTCGACGTGGTGGAAGAACGCCATAGAGTGAAGCCTAGGTTGCCCGGAACGTAGAAATGGCCATAACTTTCATACTGGTTGCAATCACTCGTTTTATATGATGGAAGAACTGCTGTATTTATATTGTATTTTACTCTGCTGGCGTTCATTTCTTAGGCCCTAACTATTCGGTCTGGTGGAACAACGCCCTGGCGTAAAGCCTAGGTTGCCCGGCACGTAGAAATGACCATAACTTTCACACTGGTTGCTATTATTCGTTTTATACGATGGAAAAACTGTTCTATTTATTTTGTATTTTATGCTTCGGGCGTTAACTTCTAAGGCCCTAACTGTTTGAGTTGGTGGAGCAACGCCCTGGAGTGAAGCCTAGGTTGCCCGGAACGTAGAAATGATCATTACTTTCGCACTGGTTGCAATTAGTCATGCTATACGGTGGAAAAACTGTTGCATTTTTATTGTGTTTTATGCTTCTGGCGTTGACTTCTATGGACCTACCTATTCGATCTGGTGGAGCGACACCCTAGAGTGCAGCCTAGGTAGCCCGGAACGTAGAAATGACCACAACTTTCACACTGATTGCTATTATTCGTTTTATACGATGGAAAGACTGTTATATTTATGTTGTATGTTATGCTTCTGGCGTTGCCTTCTAAGGCACTACCTATTCGATCTGGTGGAGCATCACTCTACAGTGAAGCCTAGGTTGCCCGGGACGTAGAAATGACCTTAACTTTCGCACTGGTAGCAATTATTCATTTTATACGATAGGAAAACTGTTGTACTTATATTGTATTTTATGCTTCCGGCGTTGAATTCTAAGTCCCTAGCTATTCGATCTGGTGGAGCAACGCCCTAATGTGAAACCTAGGTTACCCGGAACGTAGAAATGTCCAGTACTTTCAGACTGGTTGCTGTTATTCGTTTCATACGATGGAAAATCTGTTATATTTATTTTGCATTTTATGCTTCGGGCGTTGACTTCTAAGGCCCTAGCTATTCCATTTGGTGGAGCAACACCCTAGAGTGCAGCCTAGGTTGCCCGGAACGTAGAAATGACCATTACCTTCACACTGTTTGCAATTACTCATTTTATACGATGGAAAAGCTGTTGTATTTATATTGTATTTTATGCTCCTGGCGTTGCCTTCTTAGGCCCTAACAGTTCGATTTGGTGGAACAACGCTCTAGAGTGAAGCCTAGGTTACCCGGAACGTAGAAATGACCAGTACTTTCACACTGTTTGCAGATACCCCTGCTATACGATGGAAAAACTGTTGCATCTTTATTGAATTTTATGCTTCTGGCGTTGACTTCTAAGGCCCTAGCTATTCCATCTGGTGGAGCAACACCCTAGAGTGCAGCCTAGGTTGCCCGGAAAGTAGAAATGACAATAACTTTCACACTGGTTGCAATTATTCGTTTTATACGATGGAAAAGCTGTTGCATCTTTATTGTATTTTATGCTTCTGTCGTTGACGTCTAAGGCCGTAGCTATTAGATGTGGTGGAGCAACGCACTAGAGTGACGCATAGGTTGCCCGGAACGTAGAAATGACCATTACTTTCGCAATGTTTAAAATTATTCATTTTATAAGATGGAAAAACTGTTGTACTTATATTGTATTTTATGCTTCTGGCGTTGACTTCTAAGGCACTAACTATTCGATCTGGTGGAGCAACGCCCTAGAGTGAAGCCTAGGTTGCCCGGAACGTAGAATCGGCCATCACTTTCAAACTGGTTGCAATTATTCATTTTATACGATGGCAAAGCTGTTGTATTTATATTGTATTTTATCCTTCCGGCGTTAGCTTCTAAGGCCGTAGCTGTCAGATGTGGAGCAGCAACGCCCTAAAGTGACGCGTAGGTTGCCAGGCACGTAGAAATGACCATTACTTTCACAATGTTCGCAATCATTCATTTTATACGATGGAAAAACTTTTGTACTTATATTGTATTTTATGCTTCGGGCGTTGACTTCTAAGGCCCTAACAATTCGATTTGGTGGAGCAACGCCCTACAGTGAAGCCTAGATTGCCCGGAACGTAGATATGTCCATAACCATCACACAGGTTACAATTATTCGTTTTATACGATGGAAGGACTGTTGTATTTATTTTGTAGTTTATGCTTCTGGCGTTGACTTCTAAGGCCCTAACTATTCCATCTGGTGGAACGACGGCCTAGGGTGAAGCCTAGGTTGCCCGGAACGTAGAGATGACCAGTACTTTCACACTGGTTGCAGTTATTCGTTTTATACAATGGAAAAACTGTTCTACTTATTTTGCATTTTATGCTTCGGGCGTTGACTTCTAAGGCCCTACCTATTCCATCTGGTGGCGCAACACCCTAGCGTGAAGCCTAGTTTGCCCGGAACGTAGAACATACAATTACCTTCACACTGTTTGCAATTATTCCTGTTATATGATGGAAAAACTGTTGCATATTTATTGTATTTTATGCTTCTGGCGCTGACTTCTAAGGTCCTAACTATTCGACCTGGTGGAGCAACGCCCTAGAGTGAAGCCTAGGTTGCCCGGGAAGTAGAAATGACCATAACTTTCACACTGGTTGCAAATATACATTATATACGATGGAAAAGCTGTTGTACTTATATTGTATTTTAAGCTTCTGGCGTTGACTTCATAGGCCCTAACTATTCCATCTGGTGGAGCAACGTCCTAGACTGAAGCCTAGGTTGCCCGGAACGCAGAAATGACCAGTACTTCCACACTGGTTGCAGTTATTCGTTTTATACAATGGAAAAACTGATCTATGTATTTTGCATTTTATGCTTCGGGCGTTGACTTCTAAGGCCCTAACTATTTGCTCTGGTGGAGCACCGCCCTAGTGTGAAGCCTAGGTTGCCCGGAACGTAGAACATACCATTACCTTCACACTGGTTGCAATTATTCCTGTTATACGATGGAAAAACTGTTGCACCTTTATTGTATTTTATGCTTCTGGCGTTGACTCTATAGGCCCAAACTATTCGATCTGGTGGATCGACGTCCTAGAGTGAAGCCTAGGTTGACCGGAACGTAGAAATGACCATAACTTTCACACTGGTAGCAATTATTCGTTTTATACAATGGAAAAACTGTTCTTTTTATTTTGTATTTTATGCTTCGGGCGTTGACTTCTAAGGCCCTAACCGTTTGATCTGGTGGAGCAACGCCCTAGAGTGAAGCCTAGATTGCCCGGACCGTAGAAATGACAATTACTTTCACACAGTTTGCAATTATTCCTTTTATACGATGCAAAAGCTGTTGTATTTATATCATATTTTATGCTTCTGGCGTTGACTTCTAAGGGCCTAACTATTCCATCTGGTGGAGCAGCGCCCTAGAGTGAAGCCTAGGTTGCTCGGAATGTAGAAGTAACCATAACTTTCACACTGGTTGCAATTATTCGTTTTTTACGATGGAAAAGCTGTTGTATTTATATTGTATTTTATGCCTCTGGCGTTGACTTCTAAGGCACTAGCTATTGGATCTAGTGGAGCAACACCCTAGCGTGAAGCCTAGTTTGCCCGGAACGTAGAACATACCATTACCTTCACACTGTTTGCAATTATTCCTGTTATACGATGGAAAAACTGTTGCATTTTTATTGCATTTTATGCTTCGGGCGTTGACTTCTAAGGCCCTAACAACTCAATCTGTTGGAGCAACGCCCTAGAGTGAAGCCTAGGTTGCTCGGAATGTAGAAATGACCATAACTTTCACACTGGTTGCAATTATTCGTTTTATACGATGGAAAAACTGTTGTATTTATATCGTATTTTATGCTTCGGGCGTTGACTTCTAAGGCCCTAACTGTTTGATCTGGTGGAGCTACGCCCTAGGGTGAAGCCTAGGTTGCCCGGAACGTAGAAATGACCATTACTTTCACACTGTCTACAATTATTCCTTTTATACGATAGAAAAACTGTTGTACTTATATTGTATTTTATCCTTCTGGCGATGAGTTCTAAGTCCCTAGCTATTCCATCTGGTGGAGCAGCGCCCTAGTGTGAAACCTAGGTTACCCGGAACGTAGAAATGACCAGTACTTTCAGACTGGTTGCTGTTATCCGTTTCATACGATGGAAAAGCTGTAATATTTATTTTGCATTTTATGCTTCGGGCGTTGACTTCTAAGGCCCTAGCTATTCCATCTGGAGGAGCAACACCCTAGAGTGCAGCCTAGGTTGCCCGGAACGTAGAAATGACCATTACTTTCACACTGTTTGCAATTATTCATTTTATACGATGGAAACGCTGTTGTATTTATATTGTATTTTATGCTCCTGGCGTTGCCTTCTCAGGCCCTAACAGTTCGACCTGGTGGAACAACGCCCTAGAGTGAAGCCTGGGTTACCCGGAACGTAGAAATGACCAGTACTTTCACACTGTTTGCAGTTACTCCTGCTATACGATGGAAAAACTGTTGCATATTTATTGAATTTTATGCTTCTGGCGTTGACTTCTAAGGCACTAACTATTCGATCTGGTGGAGCAACGCCCTAGAGTGAAGCCTAGGTTGCCCGGAACGTAGAAATGACCATCACTTTCAAACTGGTTGCAATTATTCCTGTCATATGATGGAAAAACTGTTGTATTTTTATTGCATTTTATTCTTCGGGCATTGACTTCTATGGTCCTAACTATTCAATCTGTTGGAGCAGCGCCCTTTGGTGAAGCGTAGGTTGCCCGGAAAGTAGAAATGACAATAACTTTCACACTGGTTGCAATTATTCGTTTTATAGGATGGAAAAGCTGTTGCATCTTTATTGTATTTTATGCATCTGTCGTTGACGTCTAAGGCCGTAGCTATTAGATGTGGTGGAGCAACGCACTAGAGTGACACCTAGGTTGCCCGGAACGTAGAAAAGACCATTACTTTCGCAATGTTTAAAATTACTCATTTTATACGATGGAAAAACTGTTGTACTTATATTGTATTTTATGCTTCTGGCGTTGACTTCTAAGGCACTAACTATTCGATCTGGTGGAGCAACGCCCTAGAGTGAAGCCTAGGTTGCCCTTAACGTAGAATCGGCCATCACTTTCAAACTGGTTGCAATTATTCCTGTTATATGATGGAAACACTGTTGTACTTTTATTGCATTTTATGCTTCGGGCGTTGACTTCTGAGGCCGTAGCTTTCGATGTGGTGGAAGAACACCATAGTGTGAAGCCTAGGTTGACCGGAACGTAGAAATGACCATAACTTTCATACTGGTTGCTATCATTCGTTTTATATGATGGAAGAACTGTTCTATTTATATTGTATTTTATGCTTCTGGCGTTGACTTCATAGGCCCATACTATTCGATCTGGTGGATCAACGTCCTAGAGTGAAGCCTAGGTTGACCGGAACGTAGAAATGACCATAACTTTCACACTGGTTACCATTATTCGTTTTATATGATGGAAAAGCTGTTGTATTTATATCGTATTTTATGCTTCTGGCGTTGACTTTGAAGGCCGTAGCTATTGGACGTGGTGGAGCAACGCCCTAGAGTGTCGTATGGGTTGCCTGGAACGTAGAAATGACCATTACTTTCACAATGTTTGCAAATATTCATTTTATACGATGGAAAAACTGTTGTACTTATATTGTATTTTATTCTTCTGGCGTTGAATTCTAAGTCCCTAGCTATTCTATCTGGTCGAGCAACGCCCTAGTGTGAAACCTAGGTTACCCGGAACGTAGGCATGACCATTACTTTCACACTGTTTGCAATTATTCATTTTATACGATGGAAAAGCTGTTGTATTTATATTGTATTTTATGCTCCTGGCGTTAACTTCTAAGGCCGTATCTATTAGATGTGGTGGAGCAACGCATTAGAGTGAAGCCTAGGTTGACCGGAACGTAGAAATGACCTTTACTTTCACAACGTCTGCTATTATTCATTTTATACGATGGAAAAACTGTTGTACTTATAGTGTATTTTATCCTTCTGGCGTTGAATTCTAAGCCCCTAGCTATTCGATCTGGTGGAGCATCGCCCTAGAGTGAAACCTAGGTCACCCGGAACGTGAAAATGACCAGTACTTTCACACTGGTTGCAGTTATTCGTTTTATAGATTGGAAAAACTGTTCTACTTATTTTGCATTTTATGCTTCGGGCGTTGACTTCTAAGGCCCTACCTATTCCATCTGGTGGAGCAACACCCTAGCGTGAAGCCTAGTTTGCCCGGAACGTAGAACATACAATTACCTTCACACTGTTTGCAATTATTCCTGTTATATGATGGAAAAACTGTTGCATCTTTATTGTATTTTATGCTTCTGGCGCTGACTTCTAAGGTCCTAACAATTCGATTTGGTGGAGCAACGCCCTACAGTGAAGCCTAGATTGCCCGGAACGTAGATATGTCCATAACCATCACACAGGTTGCAATTATTCGTTTTATACGATGGAAGGACTGTTGTATTTATTTTGTAGTTTATGCTTCTGGCGTTGACTTCTAAGGCCCTAACTATTCCATCTGGTGGAACGACGGCCTAGGGTGAAGCCTAGGTTGCCCGGAACGTAGAAATGACCAGTACTTTCACACTGGTTGCAGTTATTCGTTTTATACAATGGAAAAACTGTTCTACTTATTTTGCATTTTATGCTTCGGGCGTTGACTTCTAAGGCCCTACCTATTCCATCTGGTGGAGCAACACCCTAGCGTGAAGCCTAGTTTGCCCGGAACGTAGAACATACAATTACCTTCACACTGTTTGCAATTATTCCTGTTATATGATGGAAAAACTGTTGCATCTTTATTGTATTTTATGCTTCTGGCGCTGACTTCTAAGGTCCTAACTATTCGATCTGGTGGAGCAACGCCCTAGAGTGAAGCCTAGGTTGCCCGGGAAGTAGAAATGACCATAACTTTCACACTGGTTGCAAATATACATTATATACGATGGAAAAGCTGTTGTACTTATATTGTATTTTAAGCTTCTGGCGTTGACTTCATAGGCCCTAACTATTCCATCTGGTGGAGCAACGTCCTAGACTGAAGCCTAGGTTGACCGGAACGTAGATATGACCACAACTTTCACACTGGTTACCATTATTCGTTTTACACGATGGAAAAGCTGTTGAAATTATATCCTATTTTATGCTTCTGGCGTTGACTTTGAAGGCCGTAGCTATTAGATGTGGTGGAGCAACGCCCTAGAGTGTCGCATGGGTTGCCCGGAACGTAGAAATGACCATTACTTTTACACTGGTAGCAATTATTCGTTTTATACAATGGAAAAACTGTTCTTTTTATTTTGTATTTTATGCTTCGGGCGTAGACTTCTAAGGCCCTAACCGTTTGATCTGGTGGAGCAACGCCCTAGAGTGAAGCCTAGGTTGCCCGGACCGTAGAAATGACAATTACTTTCACACTGTTTGCAATTATTCCATTTATACGATGCAAAAGCTGTTGTATTTATATCATATTTTATGCTTCTGGCGTTGACTTCTAAGGACCTAACTATTCCATCTGGTGGAGCAGTGCCCTAGAGTGAAGCCTAGGTTGCTCGGAATGTAGAAGTAACCATAACCTTCACACTGGTTGCAATTATTCGTTTTTTACGATGGAAAAGCTGTTGTATTTATATTGTATTTTATGCTTCCGGCGTTAGCTTCTAAGGCCGTAGCTGTCAGATGTGGAGCAGCAACGCCCTAGAGTGACGCGTAGGTTGCCAGGCACGTAGAAATGACCATTACTTTCACAATGTTCGCAATCATTCATTTTATACGATGGAAAAACTGTTGTACTTATATTGTATTTTATTCTTCTGGCGTTGAATTCTAAGTCCCTAGCTATTCTATCTGGTCGAGCAACGCCCTAGAGTGAAACCTAGGTTACCCGGAACGTAGACATGACCATTACTTTCACACTGTTTGCAATTATTCATTTTATACGATGGAAAAGCTGTTGTATTTATATTGTATTTTATGCTCCTGGCGTTGACTTCTAAGGCCCTAGCTATTCCATCTGGTGGAGCAACACCCTAGCGTGAAGCCTAGTTTGCCCGGAACGTAGAACATACCATTACCTTCACACTGTTTGCAATTATTCCTGTTATACGATGGAAAAACTGTTGCATCTTTATTGTATTTTATGCTTCTGGCGTTGACTTCTAAGGCCCTAACTATTCGATCTGGTGGTGCAACGCCCTAGAGTGAAGCCTAGGTTGCTCGGAACGTAGAAATGGCCATTACCTTCACACTGTTTGCAATTATTCATTTTATACGATGGCAAAGCTGTTGTATTTATATTGTATTTTATGCTTCCGGCGTTAGCTTCTAAGGCCGTAGCTGTCAGATGTGGAGCAGCAACGCCCTAGAGTGACGCGTAGGTTGCCAGGCACGTAGAAATGACCATTACTTTCACAATGTTCGCAATCATTCATTTTATACGATGGAAAAACTTTTGTACTTATATTGTATTTTATGCTTCGGGCGTTGACTTCTAAGGACCTAACTATTCGATCTGGTGGAGCAACGCCCTACAGTGATGCCTAGGTTGCCCGGAACGTAGATACGACCATAACCTTCACACTGGTGCAAATTATTCCTGCTATACGATGGAAAAACTGTTGTATTTTTACTGCATTTTATGCTTCGGGCATTGACTTCTAAGGCCCTAACTATGCAATCTGTTGGAGCAACGCCCTAGGGGGAAGCCTAGGTTGCCCGGAACGTAGAAATGACCATAACTTTCACACTGGTTGCAATTATTCGTTTTATAGGATGGAAAAGCTGTTGAATTTATATCGTATTTTATGCTTCTGGCGTTGACTTCTAAGGCCCTAACTATTCGATCTGGTGGAGCAACGCCCTACAGTGATGCCTAGGTTGCCCGGAACGTAGATACGACCATAACCTTCACACTGGTTGCAAATTATTCCTGCTATACGATGGAAAGCTGTTGTATTTTTACTGCATTTTATGCTTCGGGCATTCACTTCTAAGGCACTAACTATGCAATCTGTTGGAGCAACGCCCTACGGGGAAGCCTAGGTTGCCCCGAACGTAGAAATGACCATAACTTTCACACTGGTTGCAATTATTCGTTTTATACGATGGAAAAGCTGTTGAATTTATATCGTATTTTATGCTTCTGGCGTTGACTTCTTAGGCCCTAACTATTCCATCTGGTGGATCAACGCCCTAGCGGGAAGCGTAGGTTGCCCGGAAAGTAGAAATAGCCATAACTTTCACACTCGTAGCAATTATTCGTTTTATACGATGGAAAAACTGTTCTATTTATTTTGTATTTTATGCTTCGGGCGTTGACTTCTAACGCCCTAACTATTCGATCTGGTGGAGCAACGCCCTAGAGTGAAGCCTAGGTTGCCCTGTACGTAGAAATGACCATCACTTTCCAACTGGTTGCAATTATTCCTGTTATATCATGGAAAAACTGTTGCATTTTTATTGCATTTTATGCTTCGGGCAATGTCTTCTAAGGCCCTAACTATTCACTCTGTTGGAGCAACGCCCTAGGGTGAAGCCTAGGTTGCCCGGAAAGTAGAAATGACCGTAACTTTCATACTGGTTGCAATTATTCGTTTTATATGGTGGAAAAACTGTTGTATTTATATTGTATTTTATTATTCTGGCGTTGACTTCTAAGGCCCTAACTATTCTATCAGGTGGAGCAACGCCCTAGAGTGAAACCTAGGTTGCTCGAAGTGTAGAAATGACCATAACTTTCACATTGGTTGCAATTATTCGTTTTATACGATGGAAAAACTGTTGTATTTATATGGTATTTTATGCTTCTGGCGTTCACTTCTTAGGCCCTAACTATTCGATCTGGTGGAACAACGCCCTAGGGTGTAGCCTAGGTTGCCCGGAACGTAGAAATGACCATAACTTTCACACTGTTTGCAATTATTCATTTTATACGATGGAAAAGCTGTTGTATTTATATCGTATTTTATGCTTCGGGCGTTGACTTCTTAGGCCCTAGCATTTCGATCTGGTGGAGCAGCGCCCTAGGGTGAAGCCTAGGTTGCCCGGAACGTAGAAATGACCATAACTTTTACACTGGTTGCAATTATTCGTATTATACGATGGAAAAACTGTTGTATTTATATTGTATTTTATGCTTCTGGCGTTCACTTCTTAGGCCCTAACTATTCGATCTGGTGGTACAACGCCCTAGGGTGAAGCCTAGGTTGCCCGGAACGTAGAAATGACCATAACTTTTACACTGGCAGCAATTATTCGTTTTATACAATGGAAAAACCGTTCTATTTATTTTGTATTTAATGCTTCGGGCGTGTACTTCTAAGGCCCTAACTATTCGATCAGGTGGAGCAACGCCCTAGAGTGAAGCCTAGGTTGCTCGAAATGTAGAAATGACCATAACTTTCACACTGGTTGCAATTATTCATTTTATACGATGGAAAAACTGTTGTACTTATATTGTGTTTTATTCTTATGGCGTTGAATTCTAGGTCCCTAGCTATTCGATCTGGTGGAGCTACGCCCTAGAGTGAAACCTAGGTTACCCGGAACGTAGAAATGACGAGTACTTTCATACTGTTTGCAGTTATTACTGTTATACGATGAAAAAACTTTTGCACCTTTATTCTATTTTATGCTTCTGGCGTTGACTTCTAAGGCCCTAGCTATTCGATTTGGTGGAGCACCGCCCTAGAGTGAAGCCTAGGCTGCCCGGAACGTAGAAATGACCACAACTTCCACACTCGTTGCAATTATTCGTTTTATACGATGGAAAAGCTGTTGTATTTATATTGTATTTTATGCTTCTGGCGTTCACTTCTAAGGCCCTAACTATTCCATCTGGTGGAACAACGCCCTAGAGCGAAGCCTAGGTTGCCCGGAACATAGAAATGACCATTACTTTCACACTGTTTGCAATTATTCCTTTGATACGATGGAGCAGCTGTTTTATTTATATCGTATTTTATGCTTCTGGCGTTGACTTCTAAGGACCTAACTATTCGATCTGGTGGAGCAACGCCCTAGAGTGAAGCCTAGGTTGCTCGGAATGTAGAAATGACCATAACTTTCACACTGGTAGCAATTATTCGTTTTATACGATGGAAAAACTGTTCTATTTATTTTGTATTTTATGCTTCGGGCATTGACTTCTAAGGCCCTAGCTATTCGATTTGGTGGAGCACCGCCCTAGAGTGAAGCCTAGGTTGCCCGGAAGGTAGAAATGACCATAACTTCCACACTGGTTGCAATTATTCGTTTTATACCATGGAAAAGCTGTCGTATTTATATCGCTTTTTATGCTTCTGGCGTTGACTTCTTAGGCCCTAACTATTCGATCTGGTGGAGCAACGCCCTGAAGTGAAACTTGGGTTGCCCGGAACGTAGAAATGACCACTACAATCACACTGGCTGCAAATTATTCCTGCTATACGATGGAAAAACTGTTGTATTTTTATGGCATTTTATGCTTCTGGCGTTCACTTCTTAGTCCCTAACTATTCGATCTGGTGGAACAACGGCCTAGGGTGAAGCCTAGGTTGCCCGGAACGTAGGAATGACCATAACTTTCACACTGGTTGCAATTATTTGTTTTATACGATGGAAAAGCTGTTGTATTTATATCGTATTTTATGCTTCTGGCGTTGACTTCTAAGGCCCTAACTATTCCATCTGGTGGAACAACGCCCTAGGGTGAAGTCTAGGTTGCTCGGAAAGTAGAAATGACCATAAGTTTCATACTGGTTGCAATTATTCGTTTTATACGATGGAAAAGCTGTTGTATTTATATCCTATTTTATGCTTCTGGCGTTGACTTCTAAGGACCTAACTATTCGATCTGGTGGAGCAACGCCCTAGAGTGAAGCCTAGGTTGCTCGGAATGTAGAAATGACCATAACCTTCACACTGATTCCAATTATTCGTTTTATACGATGCAAAAGCTGTTGCATCTTTATCGTATTTTATTCTTCTGGTGTTGACTTCTTAGGCCGTAACTATTCGATCTGTTGTAACAACGCCGTAGAGTGAAGCCTAGGTTGCCCGGAACGTAGAAATGACCACTACTTTCACACTGTTTGCAATTATTCCTTTTATACGGTGGAACAGCTGTTGTATTTATATCGTATTTTATGCTTCTGGCGTTGACTTCTAAGGACCTAACTATTCGATCTGGTGGAGCAACGCCCTAGAGTGAAGCCTAGGCTGCCCGGAACGTAGAAAGGACCATAACTTTCACACTGGGTGCAATTATTCCAGTTATACGATGTAAAAACTGTTGTATTTTTATTGTATTTTATGCTTCAGCCGTTGACTTCATAGGCACTAACTATACGATCTGGTGGAACAACGCCCTAGAGTGAAGGCTAGGTTGCCCGGAAAGTAGAAGCGACCATCGCTTTCACACTGGTTGCAATTATTCGTTTTATACGATGGAAAGACTGTAGCATTTTTATTGTATTTTATGATTCAGGCGTTGACTTCTAAGGCCGTTGCCATTCGATGTGGCGGAGCAACAGCCCAGAGTGAAGCCTAGGTTGCTCGGAACGTAGAAATGACCATCACTTTCAAACTGGTTGCTATTATTCCTGCTATACGATGGAAAATCTGTTGATTGTTTATTGTATTTTATGCTTCTGGCTGTGACTTCTAAGGTCCTAGCTATTCGATCTGGTGGAGCAACACCCTAGAGCGAAGCCTAGGTTGCGCGGAACGTAGAAATGACAATTACTTTCACACTGGTTGCAATTATTAGTTTTATACAATGGAAAAACTTTTGTATTATTATTGTATTTTATGCTTCTGGCGTTGACCTCTAACTCGCTAGCTATTCGATCTGGTGGAGCAACACCCTAGAGCGAAGCCTAGGTTGCGCGGAACGTAGAAATGACCATTACTTTCACACTGGCTGCAATTATTCCTGTTATACGATGGAAAAACTGTTGCATCTATATTGTATTTTATGCCTCTGGCGATGACTTCTAAGGCCGTAACAACTCGATGTGGTGGAGCAACGCCCTAGAGCGAAGCCTAGGGTGCGCGGAACGTAGAAATGACCATTACTTTCACACTGGTTCCAATTATTCCTATTATACGATGGAAAAACTGTTGCATTTATTTTGTATTTTATGCTTCTGGCGTTGACGTCTTAGGCCCAAACTATTGGATCTGGTGGACCAACGCCGTAGAGTGAAGCCTATGTTGCCCGGAACGTAGAAATGACCATATATTTCACACTTGTGGCAATTATTCCTGATATACGATTGAAAAACTGTTGTATTTATATTGTACTTTATGCTTCTGGCGTTGACTTCTTATGCCCTAACCATTCTATCTGGTGAAAAAACGCCCTAGAGTGAAGCCTTGTTTGCCCGGAGCGTAGAAATGACCATCACTTTCACACTGGTTGCAATTACTCCGGTTATACGATGGACAAACTGTTGGATTTTTATTGTACTTTAAGCTTCTGGCGTTGACTTATAAGGTCCTAGGTACTCTATCTCGTTGGGCAACGTCCAAGAGTGAAGCGTATGTTGCCCGAAACGTAGAAATGACCAATACTTTCACACTGGTTGCAATTATTCTTTTTATACGATGGAAAAACTGTTGTATTTTTATTGTACTTTATGCGTCTGGAGTTGTTTTCTAAGGCCGCAACTATTCGACCTGGTGGTGCAACCTCCTAGAGTGAAGCCTAGGTTGCCCGGAGCGTAGAAATGACCATCACTTTCACACTGGCTGCAATTATTCCTGTTATACGATGTAAAAACTGTTGCATCTATATTGTATTTTATGCTTCTGGCGATGACTTCTAAGGCCGTAGCAACTCGATGTGGTGGAGCAACGCCCTAGAGTGAAGCCTAGGTTGCCCGGAACGTAGAAATGACCATAACTTTCACACTGTTTGCAATTATTCATTTTATACGATGGAAAAGCTGTTGTATTTATATCGTATTTTATGCTTCGGGCGTTGACTTCTTAGGCCCTAGCATTTCGATCTGGTGGAGCAGCGCCCTAGGGTGAAGCCTAGGTTGCCCGGAACGTAGAAATGACCATAACTTTTACACTGGTTGCAATTATTCGTATTATACGATGGAAAAACTGTTGTATTTATATTGTATTTTATGCTTCTGGCGTTCACTTCTTAGGCCCTAACTATTCGATCTGGTGGTACAACGCCCTAGGGTGAAGCCTAGGTTGCCCGGAACGTAGAAATGACCATAACTTTTACACTGGCAGCAATTATTCGTTTTATACAATGGAAAAACCGTTCTATTTATTTTGTATTTAATGCTTCGGGCGTGTACTTCTAAGGCCCTAACTATTCGATCAGGTGGAGCAACGCCCTAGAGTGAAGCCTAGGTTGCTCGAAATGTAGAAATGACCATAACTTTCACACTGGTTGCAATTATTCATTTTATACGATGGAAAAACTGTTGTACTTATATTGTGTTTTATTCTTATGGCGTTGAATTCTAGGTCCCTAGCTATTCGATCTGGTGGAGCTACGCCCTAGAGTGAAACCTAGGTTACCCGGAACGTAGAAATGACGAGTACTTTCATACTGTTTGCAGTTATTACTGTTATACGATGAAAAAACTTTTGCACCTTTATTCTATTTTATGCTTCTGGCGTTGACTTCTAAGGCCCTAGCTATTCGATTTGGTGGAGCACCGCCCTAGAGTGAAGCCTAGGCTGCCCGGAACGTAGAAATGACCACAACTTCCACACTCGTTGCAATTATTCGTTTTATACGATGGAAAAGCTGTTGTATTTATATTGTATTTTATGCTTCTGGCGTTCACTTCTAAGGCCCTAACTATTCCATCTGGTGGAACAACGCCCTAGAGCGAAGCCTAGGTTGCCCGGAACATAGAAATGACCATTACTTTCACACTGTTTGCAATTATTCCTTTGATACGATGGAGCAGCTGTTTTATTTATATCGTATTTTATGCTTCTGGCGTTGACTTCTAAGGACCTAACTATTCGATCTGGTGGAGCAACGCCCTAGAGTGAAGCCTAGGTTGCTCGGAATGTAGAAATGACCATAACTTTCACACTGGTAGCAATTATTCGTTTTATACGATGGAAAAACTGTTCTATTTATTTTGTATTTTATGCTTCGGGCATTGACTTCTAAGGCCCTAGCTATTCGATTTGGTGGAGCACCGCCCTAGAGTGAAGCCTAGGTTGCCCGGAAGGTAGAAATGACCATAACTTCCACACTGGTTGCAATTATTCGTTTTATACCATGGAAAAGCTGTCGTATTTATATCGCTTTTTATGCTTCTGGCGTTGACTTCTTAGGCCCTAACTATTCGATCTGGTGGAGCAACGCCCTGAAGTGAAACTTGGGTTGCCCGGAACGTAGAAATGACCACTACAATCACACTGGCTGCAAATTATTCCTGCTATACGATGGAAAAACTGTTGTATTTTTATGGCATTTTATGCTTCTGGCGTTCACTTCTTAGTCCCTAACTATTCGATCTGGTGGAACAACGGCCTAGGGTGAAGCCTAGGTTGCCCGGAACGTAGGAATGACCATAACTTTCACACTGGTTGCAATTATTTGTTTTATACGATGGAAAAGCTGTTGTACTTATATCGTATTTTATGCTTCTGGCGTTGACTTCTAAGGCCCTAACTATTCGATCTGGTGGAACAACGCCCTAGGGTGAAGTCTAGGTTGCTCGGAAAGTAGAAATGACCATAAGTTTCATACTGGTTGCAATTATTCGTTTTATACGATGGAAAAGCTGTTGTATTTATATCCTATTTTATGCTTCTGGCGTTGACTTCTAAGGACCTAACTATTCGATCTGGTGGAGCAACGCCCTAGAGTGAAGCCTAGGTTGCTCGGAATGTAGAAATGACCATAACCTTCACACTGATTCCAATTATTCGTTTTATACGATGCAAAAGCTGTTGCATCTTTATCGTATTTTATTCTTCTGGTGTTGACTTCTTAGGCCCTAACTATTCGATCTGTTGTAACAACGCCGTAGAGTGAAGCCTAGGTTGCCCGGAACGTAGAAATGACCACTACTTTCACACTGTTTGCAATTATTCCTTTTATACGGTGGAACAGCTGTTGTATTTATATCGTATTTTATGCTTCTGGCGTTGACTTCTAAGGACCTAACTATTCGATCTGGTGGAGCAACGCCCTAGAGTGAAGCCTAGGCTGCCCGGAACGTAGAAAGGACCATAACTTTCACACTGGGTGCAATTATTCCAGTTATACGATGTAAAAACTGTTGTATTTTTATTGTATTTTATGCTTTAGCCGTTGACTTCATAGGCACTAACTATACGATCTGGTGGAACAACGCCCTAGAGTGAAGGCTAGGTTGCCCGGAAAGTAGAAGCGACCATCGCTTTCACACTGGTTGCAATTATTCGTTTTATACGATGGAAAGACTGTAGCATTTTTATTGTATTTTATGATTCAGGCGTTGACTTCTAAGGCCGTTGCCATTCGATGTGGCGGAGCAACAGCCCAGAGTGAAGCCTAGGTTGCTCGGAACGTAGAAATGACCATCACTTTCAAACTGGTTGCTATTATTCCTGCTATACGATGGAAAATCTGTTGATTGTTTATTGTATTTTATGCTTCTGGCTGTGACTTCTAAGGTCCTAGCTATTCGATCTGGTGGAGCAACACCCTAGAGCGAAGCCTAGGTTGCGCGGAACGTAGAAATGACAATTACTTTCACACTGGTTGCAATTATTAGTTTTATACAATGGAAAAACTTTTGTATTATTATTGTATTTTATGCTTCTGGCGTTGACCTCTAACTCGCTAGCTATTCGATCTGGTGGAGCAACACCCTAGAGCGAAGCCTAGGTTGCGCGGAACGTAGAAATGACCATTACTTTCACACTGGCTGCAATTATTCCTGTTATACGATGGAAAAACTGTTGCATCTATATTGTATTTTATGCCTCTGGCGATGACTTCTAAGGCCGTAACAACTCGATGTGGTGGAGCAACGCCCTAGAGCGAAGCCTAGGGTGCGCGGAACGTAGAAATGACCATTACTTTCACACTGGTTCCAATTATTCCTATTATACGATGGAAAAACTGTTGCATTTATTTTGTATTTTATGCTTCTGGCGTTGACGTCTTAGGCCCAAACTATTGGATCTGGTGGACCAACGCCGTAGAGTGAAGCCTATGTTGCCCGGAACGTAGAAATGACCATATATTTCACACTTGTGGCAATTATTCCTGATATACGATTGAAAAACTGTTGTATTTATATTGTACTTTATGCTTCTGGCGTTGACTTCTTATGCCCTAACCATTCTATCTGGTGAAAAAACGCCCTAGAGTGAAGCCTTGTTTGCCCGGAGCGTAGAAATGACCATCACTTTCACACTGGTTGCAATTACTCCGGTTATACGATGGACAAACTGTTGGATTTTTATTGTACTTTAAGCTTCTGGCGTTGACTTATAAGGTCCTAGGTACTCTATCTCGTTGGGCAACGTCCAAGAGTGAAGCGTATGTTGCCCGAAACGTAGAAATGACCAATACTTTCACACTGGTTGCAATTATTCTTTTTATACGATGGAAAAACTGTTGTATTTTTATTGTACTTTATGCGTCTGGAGTTGTTTTCTAAGGCCGCAACTATTCGACCTGGTGGTGCAACCTCCTAGAGTGAAGCCTAGGTTGCCCGGAGCGTAGAAATGACCATCACTTTCACACTGGCTGCAATTATTCCTGTTATACGATGTAAAAACTGTTGCATCTATATTGTATTTTATGCTTCTGGCGATGACTTCTAAGGCCGTAGCAACTCGATGTGGTGGAGCAACGCCCTAGAGTGAAGCCTAGGTTGCCCGGAACGTAGAAATGACCATAACTTTCACACTGTTTGCAATTATTCATTTTATACGATGGAAAAGCTGTTGTATTTATATCGTATTTTATGCTTCGGGCGTTGACTTCTTAGGCCCTAGCATTTCGATCTGGTGGAGCAGCGCCCTAGGGTGAAGCCTAGGTTGCCCGGAACGTAGAAATGACCATAACTTTTACACTGGTTGCAATTATTCGTATTATACGATGGAAAAACTGTTGTATTTATATTGTATTTTATGCTTCTGGCGTTCACTTCTTAGGCCCTAACTATTCGATCTGGTGGTACAACGCCCTAGGGTGAAGCCTAGGTTGCCCGGAACGTAGAAATGACCATAACTTTTACACTGGCAGCAATTATTCGTTTTATACAATGGAAAAACCGTTCTATTTATTTTGTATTTAATGCTTCGGGCGTGTACTTCTAAGGCCCTAACTATTCGATCAGGTGGAGCAACGCCCTAGAGTGAAGCCTAGGTTGCTCGAAATGTAGAAATGACCATAACTTTCACACTGGTTGCAATTATTCATTTTATACGATGGAAAAACTGTTGTACTTATATTGTGTTTTATTCTTATGGCGTTGAATTCTAGGTCCCTAGCTATTCGATCTGGTGGAGCTACGCCCTAGAGTGAAACCTAGGTTACCCGGAACGTAGAAATGACGAGTACTTTCATACTGTTTGCAGTTATTACTGTTATACGATGAAAAAACTTTTGCACCTTTATTCTATTTTATGCTTCTGGCGTTGACTTCTAAGGCCCTAGCTATTCGATTTGGTGGAGCACCGCCCTAGAGTGAAGCCTAGGCTGCCCGGAACGTAGAAATGACCACAACTTCCACACTCGTTGCAATTATTCGTTTTATACGATGGAAAAGCTGTTGTATTTATATTGTATTTTATGCTTCTGGCGTTCACTTCTAAGGCCCTAACTATTCCATCTGGTGGAACAACGCCCTAGAGCGAAGCCTAGGTTGCCCGGAACATAGAAATGACCATTACTTTCACACTGTTTGCAATTATTCCTTTGATACGATGGAGCAGCTGTTTTATTTATATCGTATTTTATGCTTCTGGCGTTGACTTCTAAGGACCTAACTATTCGATCTGGTGGAGCAACGCCCTAGAGTGAAGCCTAGGTTGCTCGGAATGTAGAAATGACCATAACTTTCACACTGGTAGCAATTATTCGTTTTATACGATGGAAAAACTGTTCTATTTATTTTGTATTTTATGCTTCGGGCATTGACTTCTAAGGCCCTAACTATTCGATTTGGTGGAGCACCGCCCTAGAGTGAAGCCTAGGTTGCCCGGAAGGTAGAAATGACCATAACTTCCACACTGGTTGCAATTATTCGTTTTATACCATGGAAAAGCTGTCGTATTTATATCGCTTTTTATGCTTCTGGCGTTGACTTCTTAGGCCCTAACTATTCGATCTGGTGGAGCAACGCCCTGAAGTGAAACTTGGGTTGCCCGGAACGTAGAAATGACCACTACAATCACACTGGCTGCAAATTATTCCTGCTATACGATGGAAAAACTGTTGTATTTTTATGGCATTTTATGCTTCTGGCGTTCACTTCTTAGTCCCTAACTATTCGATCTGGTGGAACAACGGCCTAGGGTGAAGCCTAGGTTGCCCGGAACGTAGGAATGACCATAACTTTCACACTGGTTGCAATTATTTGTTTTATACGATGGAAAAGCTGTTGTATTTATATCGTATTTTATGCTTCTGGCGTTGACTTCTAAGGCCCTAACTATTCCATCTGGTGGAACAACGCCCTAGGGTGAAGTCTAGGTTGCTCGGAAAGTAGAAATGACCATAAGTTTCATACTGGTTGCAATTATTCGTTTTATACGATGGAAAAGCTGTTGTATTTATATCCTATTTTATGCTTCTGGCGTTGACTTCTAAGGACCTAACTATTCGATCTGGTGGAGCAACGCCCTAGAGTGAAGCCTAGGTTGCTCGGAATGTAGAAATGACCATAACCTTCACACTGATTCCAATTATTCGTTTTATACGATGCAAAAGCTGTTGCATCTTTATCGTATTTTATTCTTCTGGTGTTGACTTCTTAGGCCCTAACTATTCGATCTGTTGTAACAACGCCGTAGAGTGAAGCCTAGGTTGCCCGGAACGTAGAAATGACCACTACTTTCACACTGTTTGCAATTATTCCTTTTATACGGTGGAACAGCTGTTGTATTTATATCGTATTTTATGCTTCTGGCGTTGACTTCTAAGGACCTAACTATTCGATCTGGTGGAGCAACGCCCTAGAGTGAAGCCTAGGCTGCCCGGAACGTAGAAAGGACCATAACTTTCACACTGGGTGCAATTATTCCAGTTATACGATGTAAAAACTGTTGTATTTTTATTGTATTTTATAGTTCAGCCGTTGACTTCATAGGCACTAACTATACGATCTGGTGGAACAACGCCCTAGAGTGAAGGCTAGGTTGCCCGGAAAGTAGAAGCGACCATCGCTTTCACACTGGTTGCAATTATTCGTTTTATACGATGGAAAGACTGTAGCATTTTTATTGTATTTTATGATTCAGGCGTTGACTTCTAAGGCCGTTGCCATTCGATGTGGCGGAGCAACAGCCCAGAGTGAAGCCTAGGTTGCTCGGAACGTAGAAATGACCATCACTTTCAAACTGGTTGCTATTATTCCTGCTATACGATGGTAAATCTGTTGATTGTTTATTGTATTTTATGCTTCTGGCTGTGACTTCTAAGGTCCTAGCTATTCGATCTGGTGGAGCAACACCCTAGAGCGAAGCCTAGGTTGCGCGGAACGTAGAAATGACAATTACTTTCACACTGGTTGCAATTATTAGTTTTATACAATGGAAAAACTTTTGTATTATTATTGTATTTTATGCTTCTGGCGTTGACCTCTAACTCGCTAGCTATTCGATCTGGTGGAGCAACACCCTAGAGCGAAGCCTAGGTTGCGCGGAACGTAGAAATGACCATTACTTTCACACTGGCTGCAATTATTCCTGTTATACGATGGAAAAACTGTTGCATCTATATTGTATTTTATGCCTCTGGCGATGACTTCTAAGGCCGTAACAACTCGATGTGGTGGAGCAACGCCCTAGAGCGAAGCCTAGGGTGCGCGGAACGTAGAAATGACCATTACTTTCACACTGGTTCCAATTATTCCTATTATACGATGGAAAAACTGTTGCATTTATTTTGTATTTTATGCTTCTGGCGTTGACGTCTTAGGCCCAAACTATTGGATCTGGTGGACCAACGCCGTAGAGTGAAGCCTATGTTGCCCGGAACGTAGAAATGACCATATATTTCACACTTGTGGCAATTATTCCTGATATACGATTGAAAAACTGTTGTATTTATATTGTACTTTATGCTTCTGGCGTTGACTTCTTATGCCCTAACCATTCTATCTGGTGAAAAAACGCCCTAGAGTGAAGCCTTGTTTGCCCGGAGCGTAGAAATGACCATCACTTTCACACTGGTTGCAATTACTCCGGTTATACGATGGACAAACTGTTGGATTTTTATTGTACTTTAAGCTTCTGGCGTTGACTTATAAGGTCCTAGGTACTCTATCTCGTTGGGCAACGTCCAAGAGTGAAGCGTATGTTGCCCGAAACGTAGAAATGACCAATACTTTCACACTGGTTGCAATTATTCTTTTTATACGATGGAAAAACTGTTGTATTTTTATTGTACTTTATGCGTCTGGAGTTGTTTTCTAAGGCCGCAACTATTCGACCTGGTGGTGCAACCTCCTAGAGTGAAGCCTAGGTTGCCCGGAGCGTAGAAATGACCATCACTTTCACACTGGCTGCAATTATTCCTGTTATACGATGTAAAAACTGTTGCATCTATATTGTATTTTATGCTTCTGGCGATGACTTCTAAGGCCGTAGCAACTCGATGTGGTGGAGCAACGCCCTAGAGTGAAGCCTAGGTTGCCCGGAACGTAGAAATGACCATAACTTTCATACTGGTTGCAATTATTCGTTTTATACAATGGAAAAACTGTTCTATTTATTTAATATTTTATGCTGCTGGCGTTGTCTTCTTACGCCCTAACTATTGGATCTGGTGGACTAACGCCCTAGAGTGAAGCCTAGGTTGGCAGGAACGTAGAAATGAACATCGCTTTCACACTGGTTGCAATTATTCCTGTTATACGATGGAAAAACTCTTGTATATTTATTGTCTTTTATGCTTCGAACGTTGTCTTTTAAGGCCCTAACTATTCGATCTAGTGGAGGAACGCCCTAGGGTGAAGCCCAGGTTGCACGGCCTTAGAAGTCAACGCGCGAAACATAAAACACAAAATAAATAGAACAGTTTTTCCGTTGTATAAATCGAATAATTGCTACCAGTGTGAAAGTTATGGTCATTTCTACGTTCCGGGCAACCTAGGCTTCACCCTAGTGCGTTGTTCCACCAGATCGAATAGTTAAGGCCTAAGAAGTGAACGCCAGAAGCATAAAATACAATATAAATACAACAGTTTTTCCATCGTATAAAACGGATAATTGCATCCAGTATGAAAGTAATGGTGATTTCTACTTCCCGGGCAACCTAGGATTCACCCTAGGGCGTTGCTCCAACAGATTGAAAAGTTAGTGCTTAAGAAGTGAACGCCAGAAGCATAAAAGACAATATAAATACAACAGTTTTTCCATCGTATAAAACGAATAATTGCAACCAGTATGAAAGTGATGGTCATTTCTACGTTCCGGGAAACCAAGGCTTCACTCTAGGGCGTTGCTCCAACAGATCGAATAGTTAGGGCCTCAGGAGTCAACGCCAGAAGCATAAAATACAATATAAATACAACAGTTTTTCCATCGTATAAAACGAATAATTGCAACCACTATGAAAGTTATGGTCATTTCTACTATCCGGGCAACCTAGGCTTCACCCTAGGGCGTTGCTCCACCAGATCGAATAGTTAGGGCCTTAGAAGTCAACACCAGAAGCATAAGGTACAATATAAATACAACAGCTTTTCCATCGTATAACAGGAACAATAGCAACCAGTGTGAAAGATATGGACATTTCTACGTTCCGAGCAACCTAGGTTTCACCCTAGGGCGTTGCTCCACCAGATCGAATAGTTAGTGCCTTAGAAGTCAACGTCAGAAGCATAAAATACAGTATAAATACAACAGTTTTTCCATCGTATAAAACGAATTATTGCAACCAGTGTGAAAGTTATGGTCATTTCTACGTTCCGGGCAACCTAGGCTTCACTCTAGGGCGTTGCTCCACCAGCTCGAATGGTTGGTGCCTTAGAAGTCAACGTCAGAAGCTTAAAATACAATATAAATACAACAGTTTTTCCATCGTATAAAACGAATAATTGCAACCAGTGTGAAAGTGATGGTCATTTCTACGTTCCGGGCAACCTAGGCTTCACCCTAGGGCGTTGCTCCACCAGATCGAATAGTTAGGGCCTAAGAAGTCAACGCCAGAAGCATAAAATACAATATAAATACAACAGTTTTTCCATCGTATAAAACGAATAACTGCAAACAGTGTGAAAGTACTGGTCATATCTACGTTCCGGGTAACCTAGGTTTCACTCTAGGGCGTTGCTTCACCAGATCGAATAGCTAGGGACTTAGAATTCAACGCCATAAGAATAAAATACAATATAAACGTAACAGTTTTTCCATCGTATAAAACGAATAATAGCAACCAGTGTGAAAGTTATGGTCAGTTCAACGTTACGGGCAACCTAGGCTTCACCCTAGGGCGTTGCTCCAACAGATTGCATAGTTAGGGCCTTAGGAGTCAATGCCCGAAGCATAAAATGGAATAAAAATACAACAGTTTTTCCATCGTATAGCAGGATTAATTGCAACCAGTTTGAAAGTGATTGTCATTCCTACTTTCCGGGCAGCCTAGGCTTCACCCTAGGGCGTTGCTCCAACAGATTGAATAGTTAGTGCCTTAGAAGTCAACGCCAGAATCATAAAATACAATATAAATACAACAGTTTTTCCATCGTATAAAACGAATAATTGCAACCAGTATGAAGCTTATGGTCATTTCTACTTTCCGGGCAACCTAGGCTTCACCCTAGGGCGTTGTTCCACCAGATCGAATAGTTAGGGCCTAAGAAGTGAACGCCAGAAGCATAAAATACAATATAAATACAACAGTTTTTCCATCGTATAAACCGAATAATTGCAACCAGTATGAAACTTATGGTCATTTCTACGTTCCAGGCAACCTAGGCTTCACTGTATGGCGTTCTTCCACCACATCGAATAGCTACGGCCTCAGAAGTCAACGCCTGAAGTATAAAATACAATAAAAATACAACAGTCTTACCATTCTATAACAGGAATGATTGCAACCCGTGTGAAAGTGATGGTCATTTCTGCGTTCGAGGCACCCTAGGCTTCACTCTAGGGCGTTGTTCCACAAGATGGAATAGTTAGGGCCTAAGAAGTCAACGCCAGAAGCATAAAATACAATATAAATATAACAGTTTTTCCATCGTACAAAACGAATAATAGCAACCAGTGTGAAAGTTATGGTCTATTCTACGTTCCGGGCAACCTAGGCTTCACTGTATGGCGTTCTTCCACCACATCGAATAGCTACGGCCTCAGAAGTCCACGCAGAAAGCATAAAATACAATAATAATACAACAATCTTTTCATCGTATAACTGGAATAATTGCAACAAGCGTGAAAGTAATGATCATTTCGGCGTATCGGGCATCCTAGACTTAACTCTGAGGTATTGCTCCACCAAATCGAATAATTAGGGCCTTAGAAGTCAACGCCAGAAGCATAAAATACAATATAAATACAACAGTTTTTCCATCGTATAAAACGAATAATTGCAACCAGTATGAAACTTATGGTCATTTCTACTTTCCGAGCAACCTAGGCTTCTCCCTAGGGCGTTGCTCCATCAGATTGAATAGTTAGGGCCTTAGATGTCAACGCCCGAAGCATAAAACACAAAATAAATAGAACGGTTTTTCCATTGTATAAAACGAATAATTGCTACCAGTGTAAAAGCTATGGTCATTTCTACGTCCCGGCAACCTAGGCTTCACCCTGGGGCGTTGCTCTACCAGATCGAACAGTTAGGGCCTAAGAAGTCAACGCCAGAAGCATAAAATACAATATAAATATAACAGCTCTTCCATCGTATAAAACGAATGATAGCAACCAGTGTGAGAGTTATGGTCATTTCTACGTTCCGGGCGACCTAGGCTTCACTCTAGGGCGTTGCTCCACCATATCGAATAGTTAGGGCCTTAGAATTCAACGCCAGAAGCATAAAATACAATATAAATGCAACAGTCTTTCCATCGTATAAAAACGAATAATTGCAACCAGTATGAAACTTATGGGCATTTCTACTTTCCGGGCAACCTAGGCTTCACCCTAGGGCGTTGTTCCACCAGATGGAATAGTTAGCGCCTAAGAAGTCAACGCTAGAAGCATAAAACACGATATAAATACAACAGTTTTTCCATCGTATAAAACGAATAATCGCAACCAGTATGAAAGTTATGGTCATTTCTACATTCCGAGCAACCTAGGCTTCACCCTAGGGAGTTGCACCACCAGATCGAATAGTTAGGGCCTTAGAAGTCAACGCCCGAAGCATAAAATACAAAATATATAGAACAGTTTTTCCATCGTATAAAACGAATAATAGCAACCAGTGTGAAAGTTATGGTCATTTCTACTTTCCAGGCAACCTAGGCTTCACCCTCGGGCGTTGTTCCACCAGATGGAATAGTTAGGGCCTAAGATGTCAACGCCAGAAGCATAAAATACGATATAAATACAACAGTTTTTCCATCGTATAAAACGAATAATTGCTACCAGTGTGAAAGTTATGGTCATTTCTACTTTCCGGGCAACCTAGGCTACACCCTGGGGCGTTGCTCCAAGAGATTGAATAGTTAGGGCCTTAGAAGTCAATGCCCGAAGCATAAAATGCATTAAAAATACAACAGTTTTTCCATCATATAACAGGAATAATTGCAACCAGTTTGAAAGTGATGGCCAATTCTACGTTCCGGGCAACCTAGGCTCCACTCTATTGCGTTGCTCCACCAGATCGAATAGTTAGTGCCTTAGAAGTCAACGCCAGAAGCTTAAAATACAATATAAATACAACAGTTTTTCCATCGTATAGAACGAATAATTGCAACCAGTATGAAAGTTATGGTCATTTCTACTTTCCGGGCAACCTAGGCTACACCCTAGGGCGTTGCTCCAACAGATTCAATAGTTAGGGTCTTAGTAGTCAATGCCCGAAGCATAAAATGCATTAAAAATACAACAGTTTTTCCATCATATAACAGGAATAATTGCAACCAGTTTGAAAGTGATGGTCATTTCTACGTTCCGGGAAACCTCGGCTTCACTCTGGGGCGGTGCTCCGCCAGATTGAATAGTTAGGGCCTTAGAAGTCAACGCCAGAATCATAAAATACAATAAAGATGCAACACCTTTTCCACCGTATTAAACGAATAATTTCAACCAGTGTGAATGTTATGGTCATTTCTACATCCCGAGCAACCTAGGCTTCACTCTAGGACGTTGATCCAACAGATTGAACAGTTAGGGCCTTAGCTGTCAACGCCCGAAGCATAAAATACAATATAAATACAACAGTTTTTCCATCATATAACAGGAATAATTGCAACCAGTTTGAAAGTGATGGTCATTTCTACGTTCCGGCAACCTAGGCTTCACTCTATGGCGTTCTTCCACCACATCGAATAGCTGCGGCCTCAGAAGTCAACGCCTGAAGCATAAAATACGATAGAAATACAACAGTATTTCCATCCTATAACAGGAATAATTGCAACCCTTGTGAAAGTGATGGTCATTTGTACGTTCCAGGCAACCTAGGCTTCACTCTAGGGCGTTGTTCCACCAGATCGAATTGTTAGGGCCTAAGAAGTCAACGCCCGAAGCATAAAATACAAAATAAATAGAACAGTTTTTCCATTGTATAAAACGAATAATTGCTACCAGTGTAAAAGTTATGGTCATTTCTACGTTCTGGGCAACCTAGGCTACACCATAGGGCGTTGCTCCAACAGATTGAATAGTTAGGGCCTTAGAAGTCAACGCCAGAAGCATAAAATGCAATAAAAATACAACAGTTTTTCCATCATATAACAGGAATAATTGCAACCAGTTTGAAAGTGATGGTCATTTCTACGTTCCGGGCAACCTAGGCTACACCATAGTGCGTTGCTCCAACAGATTGAATAGTTAGGGCCTTAGAAGTCAATGCCCGAAGCATAAAATTCAATAAAAATACAACAGTTTTTCCGTCACATAGCAGGAATAATTGCAACCAGTTTGAAAGTGATGGTCATTTCTACGTTCCGGGAAACCTCGGCTTCACTGTAGGGCGTTGCTCCGCCAGATCGAATAGTTAGTGCATTAGAAGTCAACGCCAGAAGCATAAAATGCAATATAAATACAACAGTTTTTCCATCATATAAAACGAATAATTGCAACCAGTATGAAAGTTAACGTCATTTCTTCTTTCCGGGCAACCTAGGCTTCACCCTTGGGCGTTGCTCCAACAGACTGAATAGTTAGGGCCTTAGAAGTCAACGCCGGAAGCATAAAATGCAATAAAAATACAACAGTTTTTCCATCGTATAAAAGGATTAATTGCAACCAGTTTGAAAGTGATGGTCATTTCTACGTTCCGGGAAACCTCGGCTTCACTGTAGGGCGTTGCTCCGCCAGATCGAATAGTTAGTGCATTAGAAGTCAACGCCAGAAGCATAAAATGCAATATAAATACAACAGTTTTTCCATCATATAAAACGAATAATTGCAACCAGTATGAAAGTTAACGTCATTTCTTCTTTCCGGGCAACCTAGGCTTCACCCTTGGGCGTTGCTCCAACAGATTGAATAGTTAGGGCCTTAGAAGTCAACGCCGGAAGCATAAAATGCAATAAAAAGACAACAGTTTTTCCATCGTATAAAACGAATAATAGCAACCAGTGTGAAAGTTATGGTCATTTCTACGTTCCGGGCAACCTAGGCTTCACTCTAACGCGTTGCTCCACCAGATCAAACAGCTAGGGCCTTAGAAGTCAACGCCCGGAGCATAAAATACAAAATAAATAGAACAGTTTTTCCATTGTATAAAACGAATAATTGCTACCAGTGTAAAGGTTATGGTCAGTTCTCCTTTACGGGCAACCTAGGCTACACCCTAGGGCGTTGCTCCACCAGATCGAATAGTTAGTGCCTTAGAAGTCATCGCCAGAAGCATAAAATACAATAAAAATACAACAGTTTTTCCATCGTATAAAACGAATAATTGCCACCAGTATGAAACTTATAGTCATTTGTACTTTCCGAGAAACCTAGGCTTCAGCCCTAGGGCGTTGCTCCAACAGATTGAATAGTTAGGGCCTTAGAAGTCAACGCCCGAAGCATAAAATGCAATAAAAATACAACAGTGTTTCCATCATATAACAGGAATAATTGCAACCAGTTTGAAAGTGATGGCCAATTCTACGTTCCGGGCAACCTAGGCTTCACTCTATTGCGTTGCTCCACCAGATCGAATAGTTAGTGCCTTAGAAGTCAACGCCAGAAGCTTAAAATACAATATAAATACAACACTTTTTCCATCGTATAGAACGAATAATTGCAACCAGTATGAAAGTTATGGTCATTTCTACTTTCCGGGCAACCTAGGCTACACCCTAGGGCGTTGCTCCAACAGATTCAATAGTTAGGGCCTTAGTAGTCAATGCCCGAAACATAAAATGCATTAAAAATACAACAGTTTTTCCATCATATAACAGGAATAATTGCTACCAGTTTGAAAGTGATGGTCATTTCTACGTTCGGGGAAACCTCGGCTTCACTCTGGGGCGGTGCTCCGCCAGATTGAATAGTTAGGGCCTTAGAAGTCAACGCCAGAATCATAAAATACAATAAAGATGCAACACCTTTTCCACCGTATTAAACGAATAATTTCAACCAGTGTGAATGTTATGGTGATTTCTACATCCCGAGCAACCTAGGCTTCACTCTAGGACGTTGATCCAACAGATTGAACAGTTAGGGCATTAGCTGTCAACGCCCGAAGCATAAAATACAATATAAATACAACAGTTTTTCCATCATATAACAGGAATAATTGCAACCAGTTTGAAAGTGATGGTCATTTCTACGTTCCGGCAACCTAGGCTTCACCCCAGGGCGTTGTTCCACCAGACCGAATAGTTAGGGCCTAAGAAGTGAACGCCAGCAGCAAAAATACAATATAAATACAACAGTTGTTCCATCATATAAAACGAATAATTGCAACCAGTATGAAAGTTATGGTCATTTCTGCGTTCCGGGCAACCTAGGCTTCACTCTATGGCGTTCGTCCACCACATCGAATAGCTGCGGCCTCAGAAGTCAACGCCTGAAGCATAAAATACAATATAAATACACAGTTTTTCCATCATATAAAACGGATGATAGCAACCAGTGTGGATGTTATGGTCACTTCTACGTTCCGGGCAGCCTAGGCTTCACTTTAGGGCGTTGCTCCACCAGATCAAATAGTTAGGGCCTAAGAAGTCAACGCCAGAAGCATAAAATGCAACATAAATACAACAGTTTTTCCATCATATAAAACGAATAATTGCAACCAGTTTGAAAGTTAACGTCATTTCTTCTTTCCGGGCAACCTAGGCTTCACCCTTGGGCGTTGCTCCAACAGATTGAATAGTTAGGGCCTTAGAAGTCAACGCCGGAAGCATAAAATGCAATAAAAATACAACAGTTTTTCCATCGTATAAAAGGATTAATTGCAACCAGTTTGAAAGTGATGGTCATTTCTACGTTCCGTGCAACCTAGGCTTCACACTAGGGCGTTGCTCCACCAGATCGAATAGTTAGGGCCTTAGAAGTCAACGCCAGAATCATAAAATTCAATAAAGATGCAACAGCTTTTCCACCGTATTAAACGAATAATTTCAACCAGCCTGAATGTTATGGTCATTTCTACATTCCGAGCAACATAGGCTTCACTCTAGGGCGTTGATCCAACAGATTGAATAGTTAGGGCCTTAGCAGTCAACGCCCGAAGCATAAAATACAATTTAAATACAACAGTTTTTCCATCATATAACAGGAATAATTGCAACCAGTTTGAAAGTGATGGTCATTTCTACGTTCCGGGCAACCTAGGCTTCTCTCTAGGGTTTTGCTCCACCAGATCGAGTAGTTAGTGCCTTATAAGTCAACGCCAGAAGCATAAAATACAATATAGATATAACAGTTTTTCCATCGTATAAAACGAATAATTGCATCCAGTATGAAGGTTATGGTCATTTCTACGTTCCGGACAACCTAGTCTTCACTCTATGGCGTTCTTCCACTACATCGAATAGCAACGGCCTCAGAAGACAACGCCAGAAGCATAAAATACAATAAAAATACAACAGTCTTTCCGTCCTATAACAGGAATAATTGCAACCCGTGTGAAAGTGATGGTCATTTGTACGTTCCAGGCAACCTAGGCTTCACTCTAGGGCGTTGTACCACCAGATCGAATTGTTCGGGCCTAAGAAGTCAACGCTAGAAGCATAAAATACAATATAAGTACATCAGTTTTTCCATCGTATAAAATGAATAATTGCAAACATTGCGAAAGTAATGGTCATTCCACGTTCCGGGCAACCTAGGCTTCACTCCAGGGCGTTGCTCCACCATATCGAATAGTTAGAGCCTTAGAAGTCAGCGCCAGAAGCATAAAATACAATATAAATAAAACAGTTTTTCCATCGTATAAAACGAATAATTGCTACCAGTATGGAAGTGATGGTCATTTCTACGTTCCGGGCTACCTAGGCTCCACCCTAGGGCGTTGTTCCACCAGATGGAATAGTTAGGGCATAAGAAGTCAACGCCAGAAGCATAAAATACGATATAAGTACTACAGTTTTTCCATCGTATAAAACGAATAATTTCAACCAGTGTGAATGTTATGGTCATTTCTACATTCCGAGCAACCTAGGCTTCACCCCAGGGCGTTGTTCCACCAGATCGAATTGTTAGGGCCTAAGAAGTCAACGCCAGAAGCATAAGATACATAATAAATATAACAGTTTTTCCATCGTATAGAACGAATGATAGCATCCAGTGTGAAAGTTATGGTCATTTCTACGTTCCGGGCAACCTAGGCTTCACTCTAGGGCGTTGCTCCACCAGATCAAACAGTTAGGGACTTAGAAGTCAACGCCCGAAGCATAAAATACAAAATAAACAGAACAGTTTTTCCATTGTATAAAACGAATAATTGCTAACAGTGTAAAAGTTATGGTAATTTCTACTTTCCGCGCAACCTAGGCTTCACCCTAGGGCGTTGCTCCAACAGATTGAATAGTTAGGACCTTAAAAGTCAATGCCCGAAACATCAAATGCAATAAAAATACAACAGTTTTTCCATCATATAACAGGAATAATTGCAACCAGTGTGAAAGTGATGGTCATTTCTACGTTCGGGGCAACCTAGGCTTCACTCTAGGGCGTTGCTCCACCAGATCGAATAATTAGAGTCTTAGAAGTCAGCGACAGAAGCATAAAATACAATATAAATACAACAGTTTTTCCATCGTATAAAACGAATGATTGCTACCAGTATGGAAGTGATGGTCATTTCTACGTTCCGGGCAACCTAGGCAACACTCTAGGGTGTTGTTCCACCAGATTGAATAGTTAGGGCCTAAGAAATCAACGCCAGAAGCATAAAATACAATTTAAATATAACAGTTTTTCCATCGTATAAAACGAATAATTTCAACCAGTGTGAATGTTATGGTCATTTTTACATTCCGAGCAACCTAGGCTTCACTCTAGGGCGTTGATACATCAGATAGAATAGTTAGGGCCTTAGAAGTCAACGCCAGAAGCATAAAATTCAATAAAGATGCAACAGCTTTTCCATCGTATAACAGGAGTCACTGCAAGAAGTGTGAAGGTACTGGTCGTTTCTACGTTCCGGGTAACCTAGGCTTCACCCTAGGGCGTTGCTCGAACAGATCGAATAGTTAGGGCCTTAGAAGTCAACGGCCGAAGCATAAAATACAAAATGAATAGAACTGTTTTTCCATCGTATAAAACGAATAATTGCTACCGGTGTGAAAGTTATTTCCATTTCTACTTTCCGGTCAACCTAGGCTTCACCCTAGGGCGTTGTTCCACCAGATGGAATAGTTGTGGCATAAGAAGTCAACGCCAGAAGCATAAAATACAATATAAGTAAAACAGTTTTTCCATCGTATAAAATGAATAATTGCAAACATTGCGAAAGTAATGGTCATTTCTACGTTCCAGGCAACCTAGGCGTCACTCTAGTGCGTTGCTCCACCACATCTAATTGCTACGGCCTTAGACGTCAACGACAGAAGCATAAAATGCAATAAAGATGCAACAGCTTTTCCATCGCATAAAACGAATAATTGCAACCAGTGTGAAAGTTATTGTCATTTCTACTTTCCGGGCAACCTAGGCTTCACCCTAGGGTGTTGCTCCAACAGATTGAATAGTTAGGGCCTAAGAAGTCAACGCCAGAAGCATCTGATACAATATAAATATAACAGTTTTTCCATCGTATAGAACGAATAATAGCAACCAGTGTGAAAGATATGGTCATTTCTACGTTCCGGGCAACCTAGGCTTCACTCTAGGGCGTTGTTCCACCAGATCGAACAGCTAGGGCCTAAGAAGCCAACGCCAGACGCATAAAATACAATATAAATATAACAGTTTCTCCATCGTATGAAACGAATAATAGCGACCAGTGTGAAAGTTATGGTCATTTCTACGTTCCCGGCAACCTAGGCTTCACCCCAGGGCGTTGTTCTACCAGATAGAATAGCTGGGACCTAAGAAGTCAACGCCAGAAGCATAAAATAATATATAAATACAACAGCTTTTCCATCGTATAAAACGAATAATGGCAAACCGTGTGAAAGTTATGGTCATTTCCACGTTCCGGGCAACATAGGCTTCACCATAGTGCATTGCTACACCAGATCGAATAGTTAGGGCCTTAGAAGTCATCGCCCGAAGCATAAAATACAATAAAAATACAACAATTTTTCCATCGTATAACAGGAATAATTGCAACCAGTGTGAAAGTGATGGTCATTTCTACGATCCGGGTAACCCAGGTTTCACTCTAGGGCATTACTCCACCATATCGAATAGCTACGGCCGTAGAAGTCAACGCCCGAAGCATAAAATACAAAATAAGTACAACAGCTTTTCCATCGTATAAAACGAATAATGGTAACCAGTGTGAAAGTTATGGTCATTTCTACGTTCCGGGCAACCTAGGCTTCACTCTAGGACGATGCTCCACGAGATCGAATAGTTAGGGCCTAAGAAGTCAACGCCAGAAGCATAAAATACAATAAAGATGCAACAGTTGTTCCATCGTGTAACAGGAATAACTGCAAACAGTGTGAAAGTACAGGTCATTTCTACGTTCCAGGTAATCCAGGTTTCACTCTAGGGCGTTGCTCCACCAGATTGAAGAGCTATGGCCTAAGAAGTCAACGCCAGAAGCATAAAATACAATAAGGATGCAACAGTTTTTCCATCGTATAACAGGAATAATTGCCACCAGTGTGAAGGTAATGGTATGTTCTACGTTCCGGGCAACGTAGGCTTCACTCTAGGGCGGTGCTCCACCAGATCAAATAGTTAGGGACTAAGAAGTCAACGCCCGAAGCATAAAATACAAAATAAATAGAACAGCTTTTCCATCGTATAAAACGAATAATTGCTAACAGTGTAAAAGTTATGGTAATTTCTACATTCCGAGCAACCTAGGCTTCACCCCAGGGCGTTGTTCCACCAGATCGAATTGTTAGGGCCTAAGAAGTCAACGCCAGAAGCATAAGATACATAATAAATATAACAGTTTTTCCATCGTATAGAACGAATGATAGCATCCAGTGTGAAAGTTATGGTCATTTCTACGTTCCGGGCAACCTAGGCTTCACTCTAGGGCGTTGCTCCACCAGATCAAACAGTTAGGGACTTAGAAGTCAACGCCCGAAGCATAAAATACAAAATAAACAGAACAGTTTTTCCATTGTATAAAACGAATAATTGCTAACAGTGTAAAAGTTATGGTAATTTCTACGTTCCGGGCAACCTAGGCTTCACCCTAGGGCGTTGTTCCACCAGATCGAATAGTTAGGGCCTAAGAAGTGAACGCCAGAAGCATAAAATACAATATAAATACAACAGTCTTTCCATCATATAAAACGTGTAATTGCACCCAGTGTGATAGTTATTGTCATTTCTACTTTCCGCGCAACCTAGGCTTCACCCTAGGGCGTTGCTCCAACAGATTGAATAGTTAGGACCTTAAAAGTCAATGCCCGAAACATCAAATGCAATAAAAATACAACAGTTTTTCCATCATATAACAGGAATAATTGCAACCAGTGTGAAAGTGATGGTCATTTCTACGTTCGGGGCAACCTAGGCTTCACTCTAGGGCGTTGCTCCACCAGATCGAATAGTTAGAGTCTTAGAAGTCAGCGACAGAAGCATAAAATACAATATAAATACAACAGTTTTTCCATCGTATAAAACGAATGATTGCTACCAGTATGGAAGTGATGGTCATTTCTACGTTCCGGGCAACCTAGGCAACACTCTAGGGTGTTGTTCCACCAGATTGAATAGTTAGGGCCTAAGAAATCAACGCCAGAAGCATAAAATACAATTTAAATATAACAGTTTTTCCATCGTATAAAACGAATAATTTCAACCAGTGTGAATGTTATGGTCATTTTTACATTCCGAGCAACCTAGGCTTCACTCTAGGGCGTTGATACATCAGATAGAATAGTTAGGGCCTTAGAAGTCAACGCCAGAAGCATAAAATTCAATAAAGATGCAACAGCTTTTCCATCGTATAACAGGAGTCACTGCAAGCAGTGTGAAGGTACTGGTCGTTTCTACGTTCCGGGTAACCTAGGCTTCACCCTAGGGCGTTGCTCGAACAGATCGAATAGTTAGGGCCTTAGAAGTCAACGGCCGAAGCATAAAATACAAAATGAATAGAACTGTTTTTCCATCGTATAAAACGAATAATTGCTACCGGTGTGAAAGTTATTTCCATTTCTACTTTCCGGTCAACCTAGGCTTCACCCTAGGGCGTTGTTCCACCAGATGGAATAGTTGTGGCATAAGAAGTCAACGCCAGAAGCATAAAATACAATATAAGTAAAACAGATTTTCCATCGTATAAAATGAATAATTGCAAACATTGCGAAAGTAATGGTCATTTCTACGTTCCAGGCAACCTAGGCGTCACTCTAGTGCGTTGCTCCACCACATCTAATTGCTACGGCCTTAGACGTCAACGACAGAAGCATAAAATGCAATAAAGATGCAACAGCTTTTCCATCGCATAAAACGAATAATTGCAACCAGTGTGAAAGTTATTGTCATTTCTACTTTCCGGGCAACCTAGGCTTCACCCTAGGGTGTTGCTCCAACAGATTGAATAGTTAGGGCCTAAGAAGTCAACGCCAGAAGCATCTGATACAATATAAATATAACAGTTTTTCCATCGTATAGAACGAATAATAGCAACCAGTGTGAAAGATATGGTCATTTCTACGTTCCGGGCAACCTAGGCTTCACTCTAGGGCGTTGTTCCACCAGATCGAACAGCTAGGGCCTAAGAAGCCAACGCCAGACGCATAAAATACAATATAAATATAACAGTTTCTCCATCGTATGAAACGAATAATAGCGACCAGTGTGAAAGTTATGGTCATTTCTACGTTCCCGGCAACCTAGGCTTCACCCCAGGGCGTTGTTCCACCAGATCGAATAGTTAGGGCCTAAGAAGTGAACGCCAGCAGCATAATATACAATATAAATACAACAGCTTTTCCATCGTATAATACGAATAATGGCAACCAGTGTGAAAGTTATGGTCATTTCTACGTTCCGGGCAGCCTAGGCTTCACTCTAGGCTGTTGCTCCACCAGATCGAATAGCTAGGCCCTTAGAAGTCAACGCCCGAAGCATAAAATACAAAATAAATAGGACAGCTTTTCATGTATAAAACGAATAATTGCTTCCTGTGTGAAAGTTATGGTCATTTCTACGTTCCGGGCAACCTAGGCTACACCCTAGGGCGTTGCTCCAACAGATTCAATAGTTAGGGTCTTAGTAGTCAATGCCCGAAGCATAAAATGCATTAAAAATACAACAGTTTTTCCATCATATAACAGGAATAATTGCAACCAGTTTGAAAGTGATGGTCATTTCTACGTTCCGGGAAACCTCGGCTTCACTCTGGGGCGGTGCTCCGCCAGATTGAATAGTTAGGGCCTTAGAAGTCAACGCCAGAATCATAAAATACAATAAAGATGCAACACCTTTTCCACCGTATTAAACGAATAATTTCAACCAGTGTGAATGTTATGGTCATTTCTACATCCCGAGCAACCTAGGCTTCACTTTAGGACGTTGATCCAACAGATTGAACAGTTAGGGCCTTAGCTGTCAACGCCCGAAGCATAAAATACAATATAAATACAACAGTTTTTCCATCATATAACAGGAATAATTGCAACCAGTTTGAAAGTGATGGTCATTTCTACGTTCCGGCAACCTAGGCTTCACTCTATGGCGTTCTTCCACCACATCGAATAGCTGCGGCCTCAGAAGTCAACGCCTGAAGCATAAAATACGATAGAAATACAACAGTATTTCCATCCTATAACAGGAATAATTGCAACCCTTGTGAAAGTGATGGTCATTTGTACGTTCCAGGCAACCTAGGCTTCACTCTAGGGCGTTGTTCCACCAGATCGAATTGTTAGGGCCTAAGAAGTCAACGCCCGAAGCATAAAATACAAAATAAATAGAACAGTTTTTCCATTGTATAAAACGAATAATTGCTACCAGTGTAAAAGTTATGGTCATTTCTACGTTCCGGGCAACCTAGGCTACACCATAGGGCGTTGCTCCAACAGATTGAATAGTTAGGGCCTTAGAAGTCAACGCCCGAAGCATAAAATGCAATAAAAATACAACAGTTTTTCCATCATATAACAGGAATAATTGCAACCAGTTTGAAAGTGATGGTCATTTCTACGTTCCGGGCAACCTAGGCTACACCATAGTGCGTTGCTCCAACAGATTGAATAGTTAGGGCCTTAGAAGTCAATGCCCGAAGCATAAAATGCAATAAAAATACAACAGTTTTTCCGTCACATAGCAGGAATAATTGCAACCAGTTTGAAAGTGATGGTCATTTCTACGTTCCGGGAAACCTCGGCTTCACTGTAGGGCGTTGCTCCGCCAGATCGAATAGTTAGTGCATTAGAAGTCAACGCCAGAAGCATAAAATGCAATATAAATACAACAGTTTTTCCATCATATAAAACGAATAATTGCAACCAGTATGAAAGTTAACGTCATTTCTTCTTTCCGGGAAACCTAGGCTTCACCCTTGGGCGTTGCTCCAACAGACTGAATAGTTAGGGCCTTAGAAGTCAACGCCGGAAGCATAAAATGCAATAAAAATACAACAGTTTTTCCATCGTATAAAAGGATTAATTGCAACCAGTTTGAAAGTGATGGTCATTTCTACGTTCCGGGAAACCTCGGCTTCACTGTAGGGCGTTGCTCCGCCAGATCGAATAGTTAGTGCATTAGAAGTCAACGCCAGAAGCATAAAATGCAATATAAATACAACAGTTTTTCCATCATATAAAACGAATAATTGCAACCAGTATGAAAGTTAACGTCATTTCTTCTTTCCGGGCAACCTAGGCTTCACCCTTGGGCGTTGCTCCAACAGATTGAATAGTTAGGGCCTTAGAAGTCAACGCCGGAAGCATAAAATGCAATAAAAAGACAACAGTTTTTCCATCGTATAAAAGGATTAATTGCAACCAGTTTGAAAGTGATGGTCATTTCTACGTTCCGTGCAACCTAGGCTTCACTCTATGCCGTTCTTCCACCACATCCAATAGCAACGGCCTCAGAAGTCAACGCCAGAAGCATAAAATACAATATAAATATAACGGCTTTTCCATCGTATAAAACGAATAATAGCAACCAGTGTGAAAGTTATGGTCATTTCTACGTTCCGGGCAACCTAGGCTTCACTCTAAGGCGTTGCTCCACCAGATCAAACAGCTAGGGCCTTAGAAGTCAACGCCCGGAGCATAAAATACAAAATAAATAGAACAGTTTTTCCATTGTATAAAACGAATAATTGCTACCAGTGTAAAGGTTATGGTCAGTTCTCCTTTACGGGCAACCTAGGCTACACCCTAGGGCGTTGCTCCACCAGATCGAATAGTTAGTGCCTTAGAAGTCATCGCCAGAAGCATAAAATACAATAAAAATACAACAGTTTTTCCATCGTATAAAACGAATAATTGCCACCAGTATGAAACTTATAGTCATTTGTACTTTCCGAGAAACCTAGGCTTCAGCCCTAGGGCGTTGCTCCAACAGATTGAATAGTTAGGGCCTTAGAAGTCAACGCCCGAAGCATAAAATGCAATAAAAATACAACAGTGTTTCCATCATATAACAGGAATAATTGCAACCAGTTTGAAAGTGATGGCCAATTCTACGTTCCGGGCATCCTAGGCTTCACTCTATTGCGTTGCTCCACCAGATCGAATAGTTAGTGCCTTAGAAGTCAACGCCAGAAGCTTAAAATGCATTAAAAATACAACAGTTTTTCCATCATATAACAGGAATAATTGCTACCAGTTTGAAAGTGATGGTCATTTCTACGTTCGGGGAAACCTCGGCTTCACTCTGGGGCGGTGCTCCGCCAGATTGAATAGTTAGGGCCTTAGAAGTCAACGCCAGAATCATAAAATACAATAAAGATGCAACACCTTTTCCACCGTATTAAACGAATAATTTCAACCAGTGTGAATGTTATGGTGATTTCTACATCCCGAGCAACCTAGGCTTCACTCTAGGACGTTGATCCAACAGATTGAACAGTTAGGGCATTAGCTGTCAACGCCCGAAGCATAAAATACAATATAAATACAACAGTTTTTCCATCATATAACAGGAATAATTGCAACCAGTTTGAAAGTGATGGTCATTTCTACGTTCCGGCAACCTAGGCTTCACCCCAGGGCGTTGTTCCACCAGACCGAATAGTTAGGGCCTAAGAAGTGAACGCCAGCAGCAAAAATACAATATAAATACAACAGTTGTTCCATCATATAAAACGAATAATTGCAACCAGTATGAAAGTTATGGTCATTTCTGCGTTCCGGGCAACCTAGGCTTCACTCTATGGCGTTCGTCCACCACATCGAATAGCTGCGGCCTCAGAAGTCAACGCCTGAAGCATAAAATACAATATAAATACACAGTTTTTCCATCATATAAAACGGATGATAGCAACCAGTGTGGATGTTATGGTCACTTCTACGTTCCGGGCAACCTAGGCTTCACTTTAGGGCGTTGCTCCACCAGATCAAATAGTTAGGGCCTAAGAAGTCAACGCCAGAAGCATAAAATGCAACATAAATACAACAGTTTTTCCATCATATAAAACGAATAATTGCAACCAGTATGAAAGTTAACGTCATTTCTTCTTTCCGGGCAACCTAGGCTTCACCCTTGGGCGTTGCTCCAACAGATTGAATAGTTAGGGCCTTAGCAGTCAACGCCCGAAGCATAAAATACAATTTAAATACAACAGTTTTTCCATCATATAACAGGAATAATTGCAACCAGTTTGAAAGTGATGGTCATTTCTACGTTCCGGGCAACCTAGGCTTCTCTCTAGGGTTTTGCTCCACCAGATCGAGTAGTTAGTGCCTTATAAGTCAACGCCAGAAGCATAAAATACAATATAGATATAACAGTTTTTCCATCGTATAAAACGAATAATTGCATCCAGTATGAAGGTTATGGTCATTTCTACGTTCCGGACAACCTAGTCTTCACTCTATGGCGTTCTTCCACTACATCGAATAGCAACGGCCTCAGAAGACAACGCCAGAAGCATAAAATACAATAAAAATACAACAGTCTTTCCGTCCTATAACAGGAATAATTGCAACCCGTGTGAAAGTGATGGTCATTTGTACGTTCCAGGCAACCTAGGCTTCACTCTAGGGCGTTGTACCACCAGATCGAATTGTTCGGGCCTAAGAAGTCAACGCCAGAAGCATAAAATACAATATAAGTACATCAGTTTTTCCATCGTATAAAATGAATAATTGCAAACATTGCGAAAGTAATGGTCATTCCACGTTCCGGGCAACCTAGGCTTCACTCCAGGGCGTTGCTCCACCATATCGAATAGTTAGAGCCTTAGAAGTCAGCGCCAGAAGCATAAAATACAATATAAATAAAACAGTTTTTCCATCGTATAAAACGAATAATTGCTACCAGTATGGAAGTGATGGTCATTTCTACGTTCCGGGCTACCTAGGCTCCACCCTAGGGCGTTGTTCCACCAGATGGAATAGTTAGGGCATAAGAAGTCAACGCCAGAAGCATAAAATACGATATAAGTACTACAGTTTTTCCATCGTATAAAACGAATAATTTCAACCAGTGTGAATGTTATGGTCATTTCTACATTCCGAGCAACCTAGGCTTCACCCCAGGGCGTTGTTCCACCAGATCGAATTGTTAGGGCCTAAGAAGTCAACGCCAGAAGCATAAGATACATAATAAATATAACAGTTTTTCCATCGTATAGAACGAATGATAGCATCCAGTGTGAAAGTTATGGTCATTTCTACGTTCCGGGCAACCTAGGCTTCACTCTAGGGCGTTGCTCCACCAGATCAAACAGTTAGGGACTTAGAAGTCAACGCCCGAAGCATAAAATACAAAATAAACAGAACAGTTTTTCCATTGTATAAAACGAATAATTGCTAACAGTGTAAAAGTTATGGTAATTTCTACGTTCCGGGCAACCTAGGCTTCACCCTAGGGCGTTGTTCCACCAGATCGAATAGTTAGGGCCTAAGAAGTGAACGCCAGAAGCATAAAATACAATATAAATATAACAGTTTTTCCATCGTATAAAACGAATAATTTCAACCAGTGTGAATGTTATGGTCATTTTTACATTCCGAGCAACCTAGGCTTCACTCTAGGGCGTTGATACATCAGATAGAATAGTTAGGGCCTTAGAAGTCAACGCCAGAAGCATAAAATTCAATAAAGATGCAACAGCTTTTCCATCGTATAACAGGAGTCACTGCAAGCAGTGTGAAGGTACTGGTCGTTTCTACGTTCCGGGTAACCTAGGCTTCACCCTAGGGCGTTGCTCGAACAGATCGAATAGTTAGGGCCTTAGAAGTCAACGGCCGAAGCATAAAATACAAAATGAATAGAACTGTTTTTCCATCGTATAAAACGAATAATTGCTACCGGTGTGAAAGTTATTTCCATTTCTACTTTCCGGTCAACCTAGGCTTCACCCTAGGGCGTTGTTCCACCAGATGGAATAGTTGTGGCATAAGAAGTCAACGCCAGAAGCATAAAATACAATATAAGTAAAACAGTTTTTCCATCGTATAAAATGAATAATTGCAAACATTGCGAAAGTAATGGTCATTTCTACGTTCCAGGCAACCTAGGCGTCACTCTAGTGCGTTGCTCCACCACATCTAATTGCTACGGCCTTAGACGTCAACGACAGAAGCATAAAATGCAATAAAGATGCAACAGCTTTTCCATCGCATAAAACGAATAATTGCAACCAGTGTGAAAGTTATTGTCATTTCTACTTTCCGGGCAACCTAGGCTTCACCCTAGGGTGTTGCTCCAACAGATTGAATAGTTAGGGCCTAAGAAGTCAACGCCAGAAGCATCTGATACAATATAAATATAACAGTTTTTCCATCGTATAGAACGAATAATAGCAACCAGTGTGAAAGATATGGTCATTTCTACGTTCCGGGCAACCTAGGCTTCACTCTAGGGCGTTGTTCCACCAGATCGAACAGCTAGGGCCTAAGAAGCCAACGCCAGACGCATAAAATACAATATAAATATAACAGTTTCTCCATCGTATGAAACGAATAATAGCGACCAGTGTGAAAGTTATGGTCATTTCTACGTTCCCGGCAACCTAGGCTTCACCCCAGGGCGTTGTTCCACCAGATCGAATAGTTAGGGCCTAAGAAGTGAACGCCAGCAGCATAATATACAATATAAATACAACAGCTTTTCCATCGTATAATACGAATAATGGCAACCAGTGTGAAAGTTATGGTCATTTCTACGTTCCGGGCAGCCTAGGCTTCACTCTAGGCTGTTGCTCCACCAGATCGAATAGCTAGGCCCTTAGAAGTCAACGCCCGAAGCATAAAATACAAAATAAATAGGACAGCTTTTCATGTATAAAACGAATAATTGCTTCCTGTGTGAAAGTTATGGTCATTTCTACGTTCCGGGCAACCTAGGCTTCACCAGAGGGCGTTGTTCTACCAGATAGAATAGCTGGGACCTAAGAAGTCAACGCCAGAAGCATAAAATAATATATAAATACAACAGCTTTTCCATCGTATAAAACGAATAATGGCAAACCGTGTGAAAGTTATGGTCATTTCCACGTTCCGGGCAACATAGGCTTCACCATAGTGCATTGCTACACCAGATCGAATAGTTAGGGCCTTAGAAGTCATCGCCCGAAGCATAAAATACAATAAAAATACAACAATTTTTCCATCGTATAACAGGAATAATTGCAACCAGTGTGAAAGTGATGGTCATTTCTACGATCCGGGTAACCCAGGTTTCACTCTAGGGCATTACTCCACCATATCGAATAGCTACGGCCGTAGAAGTCAACGCCCGAAGCATAAAATACAAAATAAGTACAACAGCTTTTCCATCGTATAAAACGAATAATGGTAACCAGTGTGAAAGTTATGGTCATTTCTACGTTCCGGGCAACCTAGGCTTCACTCTAGGACGATGCTCCACGAGATCGAATAGTTAGGGCCTAAGAAGTCAACGCCAGAAGCATAAAATACAATAAAGATGCAACAGTTGTTCCATCGTGTAACAGGAATAACTGCAAACAGTGTGAAAGTACAGGTCATTTCTACGTTCCAGGTAATCCAGGTTTCACTCTAGGGCGTTGCTCCACCAGATTGAAGAGCTATGGCCTAAGAAGTCAACGCCAGAAGCATAAAATACAATAAGGATGCAACAGTTTTTCCATCGTATAACAGGAATAATTGCCACCAGTGTGAAGGTAATGGTATGTTCTACGTTCCGGGCAACGTAGGCTTCACTCTAGGGCGGTGCTCCACCAGATCAAATAGTTAGGGACTAAGAAGTCAACGCCCGAAGCATAAAATACAAAATAAATAGAACAGCTTTTCCATCGTATAAAACGAATAATTGCTAACAGTGTAAAAGTTATGGTAATTTCTACATTCCGAGCAACCTAGGCTTCACCCCAGGGCGTTGTTCCACCAGATCGAATTGTTAGGGCCTAAGAAGTCAACGCCAGAAGCATAAGATACATAATAAATATAACAGTTTTTCCATCGTATAGAACGAATGATAGCATCCAGTGTGAAAGTTATGGTCATTTCTACGTTCCGGGCAACCTAGGCTTCACTCTAGGGCGTTGCTCCACCAGATCAAACAGTTAGGGACTTAGAAGTCAACGCCCGAAGCATAAAATACAAAATAAACAGAACAGTTTTTCCATTGTATAAAACGAATAATTGCTAACAGTGTAAAAGTTATGGTAATTTCTACGTTCCGGGCAACCTAGGCTTCACCCTAGGGCGTTGTTCCACCAGATCGAATAGTTAGGGCCTAAGAAGTGAACGCCAGAAGCATAAAATACAATATAAATACAACAGTCTTTCCATCATATAAAACGTGTAATTGCACCCAGTGTGATAGTTATTGTCATTTCTACTTTCCGCGCAACCTAGGCTTCACCCTAGGGCGTTGCTCCAACAGATTGAATAGTTAGGACCTTAAAAGTCAATGCCCGAAACATCAAATGCAATAAAAATACAACAGTTTTTCCATCATATAACAGGAATAATTGCAACCAGTGTGAAAGTGATGGTCATTTCTACGTTCGGGGCAACCTAGGCTTCACTCTAGGGCGTTGCTCCACCAGATCGAATAGTTAGAGTCTTAGAAGTCAGCGACAGAAGCATAAAATACAATATAAATACAACAGTTTTTCCATCGTATAAAACGAATGATTGCTACCAGTATGGAAGTGATGGTCATTTCTACGTTCCGGGCAACCTAGCCGTCACTCTAGGGCGTTGCTCCACCAGCTCGAGTAGCTAGGACCTCAGAAGTCTACGCTTGAAGCATAAAATACGATATAAATACAACAGTTTATCCATCGTATAACAGGAATAATTGCAACCAGTGTGAAGGTAAAGGTGTGTCCTACGCTCCGGGCAACCTAGGCTTGACTCTACGGCGTTGTTCCTCCAGATCGAATAGTTAAGGCCTAAGAAGTCAACACCAGAAAAATAAAATACAAAATAAACACAACAGCCTTTACACCGTATAAAACGAGTAATTGCAACCAGTGTGGAAGTTATGGTCACTTCTACGTTCCGGGCAACCTAGGCTTCACTTTAGGGCGTTGCTCCACCAGATCAAATAGTTAGGGCCTAAGAAGTCAACGCCCGGAGCATAAAATGCAAAATAATTAGATCTGTTCTTCCATTGTAAAAAACGAATAAATGCAAGCAGTGTAAAAGTTATGGTCATTTCTACGTTCCGGGCAACCTAGGCTTCACCCTAGGGCGTTGTTCCACCAGATCGAATAGTTAGGGCGTATGATGTGATCGCCAGAAGCATAAAATACGATATAAATACAACAGCTTTGCCATCCTATAAAACGAATAATGGCAACCAGTGTGAAAGTTATGGTCATTTCTACGTTCCGGGCAACCTAGGCTTCACCCTAGTGCGTTGCTACACTAGATCGAATAGTTAGGGCCTTAGAAGTCATCGCCTGAAGCGTACAATACAATAAAAATACAACAGGTTTACCATCGTATAACAGGAATAATTGCAACCAGTGTGAAAGTGATGGTCATTTCTACGATCCGGGTAACCCAGGTTTCACTCTAGGGCGTTACTCCGCCACGTCGAATAGCTACGGCCGTAGAAGTCAACGCCTGAAGCATAAAATACGATATAAATACAACAGCTTTTCCATCGTATAAAAGGAATAATTGCAAACAGTGTGAAAGTGATGGTCATTTCTACGTTCCGGGCAACCTAGGCTTCACTCTAGGGCGGTGCTCCACCAGATCAAATAGTTAGGGACTAAGAAGTCAACGCCCGAAGCATAAAATACAAAATAAATAGAACAGCTTTTCCATCGTATAAAAAGGATAATTGCAAACAGTGTGAAAGTAATGGTCATTTCTACGTTCCAGGTAACCGAGGTTTCACTCTAGGGCGTTGCTCCACCAGATCTAACAGCTAGGGACTTAGAATTCAACGCCAGATGGATAAAATACAATATAAGTACAACAGTCTTTTCCATCGTATAAAATGAATGATTGCAAACATTGTGAAAGTAATGGTCACTTCTACGTTCCCGGCAACCTAGCCGTCACTCTAGGGCGTTGCTCCACCAGCTCGAGTAGCTAGGACCTCAGAAGTCTACGCTTGAAGCTTAAAATACGATATAAATACAACAGTTTTTCCATCGTATAACAGGAATAATTGCAACCAGTGTGAAGGTAAAGGTATGTCCTACGCTCCGGGCAACCTAGGCTTCACTCCAGGCCGTTGCTAAACCAGATCGAAGAGTTAGGGCCGTAGAAGTGAGCGCCAGAAACATAAACTACAAAACAAGTCGAACAGTCTTTCCATCGTATAAAACGAATAATTGCAACCTGTGTGTAGGTTATGGTCATATATACGTACCGGGCAACCTAGGCTTCACTGTAGGGTGTTGCTCCACCAGATCGAATAGCTAGGGACTTAGAATTAAACGCCAGAAGCATAAAATACAATAAAAGTACAACAGTTTTTCCATCGTATAACAGGAGTAATTGCAGCCAGTGTGAATGTAATGATATGTCCTACGTTCCGGGCAACCTAGACTTCACTCTAGGGCGTTGTTCCACCAGATCGAATAGTTAGGGCCTAAGAAGTGAACGCCAGAAGCATAAAATACAATATAAATACAACAGTCTTTCCATCATATAAAACGTGTAATTGCACCCAGTGTGATAGTTATTGTCATTTCTACTTTCCGCGCAACCTAGGCTTCACCCTAGGGCGTTGCTCCAACAGATTGAATAGTTAGGACCTTAAAAGTCAATGCCCGAAACATCAAATGCAATAAAAATACAACAGTTTTTCCATCATATAACAGGAATAATTGCAACCAGTGTGAAAGTGATGGTCATTTCTACGTTCGGGGCAACCTAGGCTTCACTCTAGGGCGTTGCTCCACCAGATCGAATAGTTAGAGTCTTAGAAGTCAGCGACAGAAGCATAAAATACAATATAAATACAACAGTTTTTCCATCGTATAAAACGAATGATTGCTACCAGTATGGAAGTGATGGTCATTTCTTCGTTCCGGGCAACCTAGGCAACACTCTAGGGTGTTGTTCCACCAGATTGAATAGTTAGGGCCTAAGAAATCAACGCCAGAAGCATAAAATACAATTTAAATATAACAGTTTTTCCATCGTATAAAACGAATAATTTCAACCAGTGTGAATGTTATGGTCATTTTTACATTCCGAGCAACCTAGGCTTCACTCTAGGGCGTTGATACATCAGATAGAATAGTTAGGGCCTTAGAAGTCAACGCCAGAAGCATAAAATTCAATAAAGATGCAACAGCTTTTCCATCGTATAACAGGAGTCACTGCAAGCAGTGTGAAGGTACTGGTCGTTTCTACGTTCCGGGTAACCTAGGCTTCACCCTAGGGCGTTGCTCGAACAGATCGAATAGTTAGGGCCTTAGAAGTCAACGGCCGAAGCATAAAATACAAAATGAATAGAACTGTTTTTCCATCGTATAAAACGAATAATTGCTACCGGTGTGAAAGTTATTTCCATTTCTACTTTCCGGTCAACCTAGGCTTCACCCTAGGGCGTTGTTCCACCAGATGGAATAGTTGTGGCATAAGAAGTCAACGCCAGAAGCATAAAATACAATATAAGTAAAACAGTTTTTCCATCGTATAAAATGAATAATTGCAAACATTGCGAAAGTAATGGTCATTTCTACGTTCCAGGCAACCTAGGCGTCACTCTAGTGCGTTGCTCCACCACATCTAATTGCTACGGCCTTAGACGTCAACGACAGAAGCATAAAATGCAATAAAGATGCAACAGCTTTTCCATCGCATAAAACGAATAATTGCAACCAGTGTGAAAGTTATTGTCATTTCTACTTTCCGGGCAACCTAGGCTTCACCCTAGGGTGTTGCTCCAACAGATTGAATAGTTAGGGCCTAAGAAGTCAACGCCAGAAGCATCTGATACAATATAAATATAACAGTTTTTCCATCGTATAGAACGAATAATAGCAACCAGTGTGAAAGATATGGTCATTTCTACGTTCCGGGCAACCTAGGCTTCACTCTAGGGCGTTGTTCCACCAGATCGAACAGCTAGGGCCTAAGAAGCCAACGCCAGACGCATAAAATACAATATAAATATAACAGTTTCTCCATCGTATGAAACGAATAATAGCGACCAGTGTGAAAGTTATGGTCATTTCTACGTTCCCGGCAACCTAGGCTTCACCCCAGGGCGTTGTTCCACCAGATCGAATAGTTAGGGCCTAAGAAGTGAACGCCAGCAGCATAATATACAATATAAATACAACAGCTTTTCCATCGTATAATACGAATAATGGCAACCAGTGTGAAAGTTATGGTCATTTCTACGTTCCGGGCAGCCTAGGCTTCACTCTAGGCTGTTGCTCCACCAGATCGAATAGCTAGGCCCTTAGAAGTCAACGCCCGAAGCATAAAATACAAAATAAATAGGACAGCTTTTCATGTATAAAACGAATAATTGCTTCCTGTGTGAAAGTTATGGTCATTTCTACGTTCCGGGCAACCTAGGCTTCACCAGAGGGCGTTGTTCTACCAGATAGAATAGCTGGGACCTAAGAAGTCAACGCCAGAAGCATAAAATAATATATAAATACAACAGCTTTTCCATCGTATAAAACGAATAATGGCAAACCGTGTGAAAGTTATGGTCATTTCCACGTTCCGGGCAACATAGGCTTCACCATAGTGCATTGCTACACCAGATCGAATAGTTAGGGCCTTAGAAGTCATCGCCCGAAGCATAAAATACAATAAAAATACAACAATTTTTCCATCGTATAACAGGAATAATTGCAACCAGTGTGAAAGTGATGGTCATTTCTACGATCCGGGTAACCCAGGTTTCACTCTAGGGCATTACTCCACCATATCGAATAGCTACGGCCGTAGAAGTCAACGCCCGAAGCATAAAATACAAAATAAGTACAACAGCTTTTCCATCGTATAAAACGAATAATGGTAACCAGTGTGAAAGTTATGGTCATTTCTACGTTCCGGGCAACCTAGGCTTCACCCTAGTGCGTTGCTGCACTAGATCGAATAGTTAGGGCCTTAGAAGTCATCGCCTGAAGCGTACAATACAATAAAAATACAACAGGTTTACCATCGTATAACAGGAATAATTGCAACCAGTGTGAAAGTGATGGTCATTTCTACGATCCGGGTAACCCAGGTTTCACTCTAGGGCGTTACTCCGCCACGTCGAATAGCTACGGCCGTAGAAGTCAACGCCTGAAGCATAAAATACGATATAAATACAACAGCTTTTCCATCGTATAAAAGGAATAATTGCAAACAGTGTGAAAGTGATGGTCATTTCTACGTTCCGGGCAACCTAGGCTTCACTCTAGGGCGGTGCTCCACCAGATCAAATAGTTAGGGACTAAGAAGTCAACGCCCGAAGCATAAAATACAAAATAAATAGAACAGCTTTTCCATCGTATAAAAAGGATAATTGCAAACAGTGTGAAAGTAATGGTCATTTCTACGTTCCAGGTAACCGAGGTTTCACTCTAGGGCGTTGCTCCACCAGATCTAACAGCTAGGGACTTAGAATTCAACGCCAGATGGATAAAATACAATATAAGTACAACAGTCTTTTCCATCGTATAAAATGAATGATTGCAAACATTGTGAAAGTAATGGTCACTTCTACGTTCCCGGCAACCTAGCCGTCACTCTAGGGCGTTGCTCCACCAGCTCGAGTAGCTAGGACCTCAGAAGTCTACGCTTGAAGCTTAAAATACGATATAAATACAACAGTTTTTCCATCGTATAACAGGAATAATTGCAACCAGTGTGAAGGTAAAGGTATGTCCTACGCTCCGGGCAACCTAGGCTTCACTCCAGGCCGTTGCTAAACCAGATCGAAGAGTTAGGGCCGTAGAAGTGAGCGCCAGAAACATAAACTACAAAACAAGTCGAACAGTCTTTCCATCGTATAAAACGAATAATTGCAACCTGTGTGTAGGTTATGGTCATATATACGTACCGGGCAACCTAGGCTTCACTGTGGGGTGTTGCTCCACCAGATCGAATAGCTAGGGACTTAGAATTAAACGCCAGAAGCATAAAATACAATAAAAGTACAACAGTTTTTCCATCGTATAACAGGAGTAATTGCAGCCAGTGTGAATGTAATGATATGTCCTACGTTCCGGGCAACCTAGACTTCACTCTAGGGCGTTGTTCCACCAGATCGAATAGTTAGAGCCCAAGAAGTCAACGCCAGAAGCATAAAATACAATATAAGTATAACAGTTTTTCCATCGTATAAAACGAATAATAGCAACCAGTGTGAAAGTAATGGACACTTCTGCGTTCCGGGCAACCTGGGCGTAACTCTACGGCGTTGCTTGACCACATCTAATAGCTACGGCCTTACAAGTCAACGCCAGAAGCATAAAATACAATAAAGATGCAACAGTTTTTCCATCGAATAACAGGAATAACTGCAAACAGTGTGAAAGTACAGGTCATTTCTACGTTCCGGGGAACCTAGGTTTCATTCTAGGGCGTAGCTCCACCACAACTAATAGCTACGGCCTTAGAAGTCAACGACAGAAGCATAAAATACAATATAAATACAACAGCTTTTCCATCGTATAACAGGAGTAATTGCAACCAGTGTGAAAGTAAAGGTCATTTTTACGTTCCCGGCAATCTAGGCTTCACTCTATGGCGTTGCTCCACCAGATCGAGTAGTTAGGGCCTTAGAAGTCCACGGCCGAAGCATAAAATACAAAATAAATAGAACAGTTTTTCCATTGTATAAAACGAATAATTGCTGCCAGTGTGAAAGTTATGTTTATTTCTACGTTCCAGGCAACCTAGGCTTAACTGTAGGGTGTTGCTCCAACAGATTGAATTGGTAGGGCCATAGAAGTCAACGCCCGGAGCATAAAATACAATAAATATACAAGAGTGTTTCCATCGTATAACAGGAATAATTGCAACCAGTGTGAAAGTGATGATCATTTCTACGTTCCGGGCAACCTAGGCTTCACTCTAGGGCGTTGTTCCACCAGATCGAATAGTTAGAGCCCAAGATGTCAACGCCAGAAGCATAAAATACAATATAAGTATCACAGTTTTTCCATCGTATAAAACGAATAATTGCAAACAGTGTGAAAGTAATGGTCATTTCTACGTTCCGAGCACCCTAGGCGTCACTCTAGGGCGATGCTCCATCACATCTAACAGCTACGGCCTTAGAAGTCAACGCCAGATGGATAAAATACAATATAAGTACAGCAGTTTTTCCATCGTATAAAATGAATAATCGCAAACTTTGTGAAAGTAATGGTCATTTCTACGTTTCCGGCAACCTAGGCTTCACCCTAGGGCGTTGCTCCACCAGATCGAATAGTTAGGTTCTTAGAAGTCAACGCCAGGAGCATAAAATACGATATAAATACAACAGCTTTTCCATCGTATAAAAGGAATAATTGCAAACAGTGTGAAAGTAATGGTCATTTCTACGTTCCGGGCAACCTAGGCTTGACTCTACGGCGTTGTTCCTCCAGGTCGAATAGTTAGGGCCCAAGAAGTCAATACCAGAAAAATAAAATACAAAATAAACACAACAGCCATTACACCGTATAAAACGAATAATTGCAACCTGTGTGAAGGTTATGGTCATATCTACGTTCCGAGCAACCTAGGCTTCACTGTAGGGCGTTGCTCCACCAGATCGAAGTGTTAGGGCCTAAGAAGTCAACGCCCGAAGCATAAAATACGATATAAATACAACAGCTTTTCCATCATATTAAATGGATAATTGCAACCAGTGTGGAAGTTATGGTCACTTCTACGTTCCGGGCAACCTAGGCTTCACTTTAGGGCGTTGCTCCACCATATCGAATAGCTACGGCCTTAGAAGCCTACGCCTGAGGCACAAAATACAATAAAAATACAACAGACTTTTCATGGTATAACAGGAATAATTGCAACAAGCGTGAAAGTAATGATCATTTCGGCGTTTCGGGCATCCTAGACTTAACTCTGAGGCATTGCTCCACCAGATCGAATAGTTAGGGCCTAAGAAGTCAAAGCCAGAAGCATAAAATACAATATAAATGCAACAGCATTGCCATCGTATAAAATGTATAATTGCAAACAGTGTGAAAGATATGTAGATTTCTACGTTCCGGGCAACGTAGGCATCACTCTATGGCGTTCATCCACCACATCGAATAGCTACGGCCTCAGAAGTCAACGCGTGAAGCATAAAATACAATAAAAATACAACAGTCTTTCCATCCTATAACAAGGATAATTGCAACCCGTGTAAAAGTGATGGTCATTTCTAGGTTCCAGGCAACCTAGGCTTCACTCTAGGGTGTTGTTCCTCCAGATCGAATAGTTAGGGCCTAAGAAGTCAACGCCAGAAGCATAAAATAAAATATAGGTATAACAGTTTTTCCATCGTATAAAACGAATAATAGCAACCAGTGTGAAAGTTATGGTCATTTCTACGTTCCGGGCAACCTAGGCTTCACTCTACGCCGATGCTCCACCAGATCAAACAGATAGGGCATTAGAAGTCAACGCCCGAAGCATAAAATACGATAAAGATGCAACAGTTTTTCCATCGTATAAAACGAATAATTGCAACCAGTGTGAAAGTTATGGTCATTTCTACATTCCGAGCAACCTAGGCTTCACTCTAGGGCGTTGCTCCACCAGACCGAATAGTTAGGGCCTAAGAAGTGAACGCCAGAAGCGTAAAATACGATATAAATACAACAGCTTTTCCATCGTATAAAACGAATAATTGCAGCCAGTGTGAAAGTTATGGTCAGTTCAACGTTACGGGCAACCTAGGCTTCACCCTAGGGCGTTGCTCCAACAGACTGAACAGTTAGGTCCTTAGAAGTCAATGCCCGAAGCATAAAATGCAATAAAAATACAACAGTTTTTCGATCGCATAGCAGGAATAATTTGCAACCAGTGTGATAGTAGTGGTCATTTCTACGTTCCGGGCAACCTAGGTTTCACTCCAGGGCGGTGCTCCACCAGATCGAATAGTTACGGCCTAAGAAGTCAACGCCAGAGGCACAAAATACGATAAAGATGCAACAGTTTTTCCATCGTATAAAACGAATAATTGCAACCAGTGTGAAAGTTATGGTCATTTCTACATTCCGAGCAACCTAGGCTTCACTCTAGGGCGTTGCTCCACCAGACCGAATAGTTAGGTCCTTAGAAGTCAACGCCAGAAGCATAAAATACGATATAAATACAACAGCTTTTCCATTGTATAAAAGGAATAATTGCAAACAGTATGAAAGTAATGGTCATTTCTACGTTCCGGGCAACCTAGGCTTCACTGTATGGCGTTCTTCCACCACATCGAATAGCTACGGCCTCAGAAGTCAACGCCTGAAGTATAAAATACACTAAAAATACAACATTCTTTCCATCCTATAACAGGAATAATTGCAACAAGCGTGAAAGTAATGATCATTTCGGCGTTTCGGGCATCCTAGACTTAACCCTGAGGCATCGCTCCACCTGATCGAATAGTTAGGGCCTAAGAAGTCAACGCCAGAAGCATAAAATACAATATAAATACAACAGCTTTGCCATCGTATAAAATGACTAATTGCAAACAGTGTGAAAGATATGGACATTTCTACGTTCCGGGCTACCTAGGCTTCACTCTATGACGTTCTTCCACCACATCGAATAGCAACGTCCTCAGAAGTCAACGCCAGAAGCATAAAATACAATATAAATATAACGGCTTTTCCATCGTATAAAACGAATAATAGCAACCAGTGTGAAAGTTATGGTCATTTCTACGTTCCGGGCAACCTAGGCTTCACTGTATGGCGTTCTTCCACCACATCGAATAGCTACGGCCTCAGAAGTCAACGCCTGAAGTATAAAATACAATAAAAATACAACAGTCTTTCTATCCTATAACAGGAATAATTGCAACCCGTGTGAAAGTGATGGTCATTTCTACGTTCCAGGCAACCTAGGCTTCACTCTAGGGCGTTGCTACACCAGATCAAACAGTTCGGGCCTTAGATGTCAACGCCCGAAGCATTAAATACAAAATAAATGGAACAGTTTTTCCATTGTATAAAACGAATAATTGCTGCCAGTGTAAAAGTTATGGTCATTTCTACGTTCCGGGCAACCTGGGCTTTACTCTAGGGCGTTGTTCCACCTGATCGAATCGTTAGGGCCTTAGAAGTCAACGCCAGAAGCATAAAATACAATATAAATACAACAGTTTTTCCACCATATAAAACGAATAATTGCAACCAGTGTGAAAGTTATGGTCATTTCTACGTTCCGGGCAATCTAGGCTGCACTCTAGGGCGTTGCTCCACCAGATCGAATAGTTAGGGCCTTAGAAGTCAACGCCCGAAGCATAAAATACAAAGTAAATAAAACAGTTTTTTAATCGTACAAAACGAAAACTTGCAAACAGTGTGAAAGATATGGACATTTCCACGATCCGGGCTACCTAGGCTTCACTCTATGGCGTTCTTCCACCACATCGAATAGCAACGGCCTCAGAAGTCAACGCCAGAAGCTTAAATACAATATAAATATAACAGTTTTTCCATCGTATAAAACGAATAATAGCAACCAGTGTGAAAGTTATGGTCATTTCTACGTTCCGGGCAACCTAGGCTTCACTCTACGGCGATGCTCCACCAGATCAAACAGATAGGGCATTAGAAGTCAACACCCGAAGCATAAAATACAAAATAAATACAACAGCTTTTCCATCGTATAAAACGAATAATTGCAGCCAGTGTGAAATTTATGGTCATTTCTACGTTCCGGGCAACCTAGGCTTCACCCTAGGGCGTTGCTCCAACAGACTGAAAGGTTAGGGCCTTAGAAGTCAATGCCCGAAGCATAAAATGCAATAAAAATACAACAGTTTTTCCATCGCATAGCAGGAATAATTTGCAACCAGTGTGATAGTAGTGGTCATTTCTACGTTCCGGGCAACCTAGGTTTCACTCCAGGGCGGTGCTCCACCAGATCGAATAGTTACGGCCTAAGAAGTCAACGCCAGAAGCACAAAATACGATAAAGATGCAACAGTTTTTCCATCGTATAAAACGAATAATTGCAACCAGTGTGAAAGTTATGGTCATTTCTACATTCCGGGCAACCTAGGCTTCACTCTAGGGCGTTGCTCCACCAGATCAAACAGTTAGGGCCTTAGAAGTCAGCGCCCGAAGCATAAAATACGATATAAATACAACAGCTTTTCCATCGTATAAAACAAATAATTGCAACCAGTGTGAAAGTTATGGTCATTTCTACGTTCCGGGCAACCTAGGCTTCACTGTATGGCGTTCTTCCACCACATCGAATAGCTACGGCCTCAGAAGTCAACGCCTGAAGTATAAAATACAATAAAAATACAACAGTCTTTCTATCCTATAACAGGAATAATTGCAACCCGTGTGAAAGTGATGGTCATTTCTACGTTCCAGGCAACCTAGGCTTCACTCTAGGGCGTTGCTACACCAGATCAAACAGTTCGGGCCTTAGATGTCAACGCCCGAAGCATTAAATACAAAATAAATGGAACAGTTTTTCCATTGTATAAAACGAATAATTGCTGCCAGTGTAAAAGTTATGGTCATTTCTACGTTCCGGGCAACCTGGGCTTTACTCTAGGGCGTTGTTCCACCTGATCGAATAGTTAGGGCCTTAGAAGTCAACGCCAGAAGCATAAAATACAATATAAATACAACAGTTTTTCCACCATATAAAACGAATAATTGCAACCAGTGTGAAAGTTATGGTCATTTCTACGTTCCGGGCAATCTAGGCTGCACTCTAGGGCGTTGCTCCACCAGATCGAATAGTTAGGGCCTTAGAAGTCAACGCCCGAAGCATAAAATACAAAGTAAATAAAACAGTTTTTTAATCGTACAAAACGAAAACTTGCAAACAGTGTGAAAGATATGGACATTTCCACGATCCGGGCTACCTAGGCTTCACTCTATGGCTTTCTTCCACCACATCGAATAGCAACGGCCTCAGAAGTCAACGCCAGAAGCTTAAATACAATATAAATATAACAGTTTTTCCATCGTATAAAACGAATAATAGCAACCAGTGTGAAAGTTATGGTCATTTCTACGTTCCGGGCAACCTAGGCTTCACTCTACGGCGATGCTCCACCAGATCAAACAGATAGGGCATTAGAAGTCAACGCCCGAAGCATAAAATACAAAATAAATACAACAGCTTTTCCATCGTATAAAACGAATAATTGCAGCCAGTGTGAAATTTATGGTCATTTCTACGTTCCGGGCAACCTAGGCTTCACCCTAGGGCGTTGCTCCAACAGACTGAATAGTTAGGGCCTTAGAAGTCAATGCCCGAAGCATAAAATGCAATAAAAATACAACAGTTTTTCCATCGCATAGCAGGAATAATTTGCAACCAGTGTGATAGTAGTGGTCATTTCTACGTTCCGGGCAACCTAGGTTTCACTCCAGGGCGGTGCTCCACCAGATCGAATAGTTACGGCCTAAGAAGTCAACGCCAGAAGCACAAAATACGATAAAGATGCAACAGTTTTTCCATCGTATAAAACGAATAATTGCAACCAGTGTGAAAGTTATGGTCATTTCTACATTCCGAGCAACCTAGGCTTCACTCTAGGGCGTTGCTCCACCAGACCGAATAGTTAGGTCCTTAGAAGTCAACGCCAGAAACATAAAATACGATATAAATACAACAGCTTTTCCATCGTGTAAAACGAATACTTGCAACCAGTGTGAAAGTTATGGTCATTTCTACATTTCGAGCAACCTAGACTTCACTCTAGGGCGTTGCACCACCTGATCGAATCGTTAGGGCCTTAGAAGTCAACGCCAGAAGCATAAAATACAATATAAATACAACAGTTTTTCCACCATATAAAACGAATAATTGCAACCAGTGTGAAAGTTATGGTCATTTCTACGTTCCGGGCAATCTAGGCTGCACTCTAGGGCGTTGCTCCACCAGATCGAATAGTTAGGGCCTTAGAAGTCAACGCCCGAAGCATAAAATACAAAGTAAATATAACAGTTTTTTAATCGTACAAAACGAAAACTTGCAAACAGTGTGAAAGATATGGACATTTCTACGATCCGGGCTACCTAGGCTTCACTCTATGGCGTTCTTCCACCACATCGAATAGCAACGGCCTCAGAAGTCAACGCCAGAAGCTTAAATACAATATAAATATAACAGTTTTTCCATCGTATAAAACGAATAATAGCAACCAGTGTGAAAGTTATGGTCATTCCAACGTTCCGAGCAAGCTAGATGTCACTCTAGGGCGTTGTTCCACCAGAGCGAATAGCTGGGGACTTAGAATTCATTGCTAAAAGCATAAAATACAATTAAAATACAACAGTTTTTCCATAGTATAACAGGAATAATTGCAACCAGTGTGAAAGGAATGGTCATTTCTACGTTCCGGGCAACGCAGGTTTCACTCTAGCGTGTTGATCCACCAGAGGGAATAGTTAGGGCCTAAGAAGTCAACGCCAGAAGCATAAAATACAATATAAATACAACAGCTTTTCAATCGTATAAAACGAATAATTGTAACCAGTGTGAAAGTTATGGACATTTCTACATTCCGGCCAACCTAGGCTTCACCCTAGGGCGTTGCTCCACCAGATCGAATAGTTAGGGCCTTAGATGTCAACGCGAGATGCATAAAATACAATAAAGGTGCAACAGTTTTTCCATCGTATATCAGGAATAATTGCAACCAGTGTGAAAGTACTGGTCATTTCTACGTTCCGGGTAACCTAGGTTTCACTCTAGGGCGTTGCTCCACCAGATCGAATAGCTAGGGCCTTAGAAGTCATCGCCCGAAGCATAAAATACAATATAAATACAACAGCTTTTCAATCGTATAAAACGAATAATTGCAACCAGTGTGAAAGTTATGGACATTTCTACATTCCGTCCAACCTAGGCTTCACCCTAGGGCGTTGCTCCACCAGATCGAATAGTTAGGGCCTTAGATGTCAACGCCAGAAGCACAAAATACAATAAAAATGCAGCAGTTTTTCCATCGTATAGCATGACTAATTGCAACCAGTGCGAAAGTAATGATCATATCGACATTTCGGGCATCCTAGACTTAACTCTGAGGCGTTGCTCCACCAGATCGAAGAGTTAGGACCTTAGAAGTCAACGCAAGAAGCATAAACTACAGAATAAATACAACAGTCTTTCCATCGTATAAAACGAATAATTGCAACCTGTGTGATGGTTATGGACATATCTACGTTCCGAGCAACCTAGGCTTCACTGTAGGGCGTTGCTCCACCAAATCGAATGGTTAGTGCCTTAGAAGTCAACGCCCGAAGCATAAAATACAATTTAAGTACAACAGTTTTTCCATCGTATAAAATGAATGATTGCGAACATTGTGAAGGTAATGGTGATTTCTACTTTCCGGGCAACCTACGCGTCATACTAGGGCGTTGCTGCTCCACATCTGATAGCTACGGCCTTAGTAGTTATCGCCGGAAGCATAAAATACAATATAAATACAACAGCTTTGCCATCGTATAAAATGAATAATTGCAAAGAGTGTGAAGGTAATGGTCGTTTCTACGTTCCGAGCAACCTAGGCTTCACTCGAGGGCGTTGCTCCACCAGATCTAATAGTTAGGGCCTTAGAAGTCAACGCCAGAAGCATAAAATACGATATAAGTACAACAGCTTTTCCATCGTATAAAACGAATAATTGCAAACAGTGTGGAAGTAATGGTCATTTCTACGTTCCGGGTAACCTAGGCTTCACTCTAGGGCGTTGCTCCACCAGATCGAATAGTTAGGGCCTTAGAAGTCAGCGCCCGAAGCATAAAATGCAAAAAAGGTGCAACAGTTTTTCCATCGTATAAGAGGAATAATTGCAACCAGTGTGAAAGATATGGACATTTCTACGTTCCGGGCAACCTAGGCTTCACTGTATGGCGTTCTTCCACCACATCGGATAGATACGGCCTCAGAAGTCAACGCCTGAAGTATAAAATACAATAAAAATACAACAGTCTTTCCATCCTATAACAGGAATAATTGCAACCCGTGTGAAAGATATGGACATTTCTACGTTCCGGGCTACCTAGGCTTCACTCTATGGCGTTGCTCCACCAGATCAAACAGTTGGGGCCTTAGAAGTCAGCGCCCGAAACATTAAATACAAAATAAATAGAACAGTTTTTCCATTGTATAAAACGAATAATTGCTACCAGTGTGAAAGTTATGGTCATTTCTACGTTCCGCGCAACCTGGGCTTTACTCTAGGGCGTTGTTCCACCTGATCGAATAGTTAGGGCCAAAGAAGTCAACGCCAGAAGCATAAAATACAATATAAATACAACAGCTTTGCCTTCGTATAAAATGAATAATTACAAACAGTGTGAAAGATATGGACATTTATACGTTCCGGGCTACCTAGGCTTCACTCTATGGCGTTCTTCCACCACATCGAATAGCAACGGCCTCAGAAGTCAACGCCAGAAGCATAAAATACAATATAAATATAACGGCTTTTCCATCGTATAAAACGAATAATAGCAACCAGTGTGAAAGTTATGGTCATTTCTACGTTCCGGGCAACCTAGGCTTCACTGTATGGCGTTCTTCCACCACGTCGGATAGATACGGCCTCAGAAGTCAACGCCTGAAGTATAAAGTACAATAAAAATACAACAGTCTTTCCATCCTATAACAGGAATAATTGCAACCCGTGTGAAAGATATGGACATTTCTACGTTCCGGGCAACCTAGGCTTCACTCTAGGTCGTTGCTCCACCAGATCAAACAGTTAGGGCCTTAGAAGTCAGCGCCCGAAGCATAAAATACGATATAAATACAACAGCTTTTCCATCGTATAAAACAAATAATTGCAACCAGTGTGAAAGTTATGGTCATTTCTACGTTCCGGGCAACCTAGGCTTAACTGTATGGCGTTCTTCCACCACATCGGATAGATACGGCCTCAGAAGTCAACGCCTGAAGTATAAAATACAATAAAAATACAACAGTCTTTCCATCCTATAACAGGAATAATTGCAACCCGTGTGAAAGATATGGACATTTCTACGTTCCGGGCTACCTAGGCTTCACTCTATGGCGTTGCTCCACCAGATCAAACAGTTGGGGCCTTAGAAGTCAACGCCCGAAGCATAAAATACAAAATAAATAAAACAGTTTCTTAATCGTACAAAACGAAAAATTGCAAACAGTGTGAAAGATATGGACATTTCTACGATCCGGGCTACCTAGGCTTCACTCTATGGCGTTCTTCCACCACATCGAATAGCAACGGCCTCAGAAGTCAACGCCAGAAGCTTAAATACAATATAAATATAACAGTTTTTCCATCGTATAAAACGAATAATAGCAACCAGTGTGAAAGTTATGGTCATTTCTACGTTCCGGGCAACCTAGGCTTCACTCTACGGCGATGCTCCACCAGATCAAACAGATAGGGCATTAGAAGTCAACGCCCGAAGCATAAAATACAAAATAAATAGAACGGTTTTTCCATTGTATAAAACGAATAATTGCTGCCAGTGTAAAAGTTATGGTCATTTCTAAGTTCCGGGCTACCTAGGCTTCACTCTATGGCGTTCTTCCACCACATCGAATAGCAACGGCCTCAGAAGTCAACGCCAGAAGCATAAAATACAGTATAAATATAACGGATTTTCCATCGTATAAAACGAATAATAGCAACCAGTGTGAAAGTTATGGTCATTTCTACGGTCCGGGCAACCTAGGCTTCACCCTAGGGCGTTGTTCCACCAGATGGAATAGTTAGGGCCTAAGAAGTCAACGCCAGAATCATAAAATACGATATAAATACAACAGCTTTTCCATCGTATAAAACGAATACTTGCAACCAGTGTGAAATTTATGGTCATTTCTACATTTCGAGCAACCTAGACTTCACTCTAGGGCGTTGCACCACCTGATCGAATCGTTAGGGCCTTAGAAGTCAACGCCAGAAGCATAAAATACAATATAAATACTACAGTTTTTCCACCATATAAAACGAATAATTGCAACCAGTGTGAAAGTTATGGTCATTTCTACGTTCCGGGCAATCTAGGCTGCACTCTAGGGCGTTGCTCCACCAGATCGAATAGTTAGGTCCTTAGAAGTCAACGCCCGAAGCATAAAATACAAAGTAAATAAAACAGTTTTTTAATCGTACAAAACGAAAACTTGCAAACAGTGTGAAAGATATGGACATTTCTACGATCCGGGCTACCTAGGCTTCACTCTATGGCGTTCTTCCACCACATCGAATAGCAACGGCCTCAGAAGTCAACGCCAGAAGCTTAAATACAATATAAATATAACAGTTTTTCCATCGTATAAAACGAATAATAGCAACCAGTGTGAAAGTTATGGTCATTTATACGTTCCGGGCAACCTAGGCTTCACTCTACGGCGATGCTCCACCAGATCAAACAGATAGGGCATTAGAAGTCAACGCCCGAAGCATAAAATACAAAATAAATACAACAGCTTTTCCATCGTATAAAACGAATAATTGCAGCCAGTGTGAAAGTTATGGTCATTTCTACGTTCCGGGCAACCTAGGCTTCACCCTAGGGCGTTGCTCCAACAGACTGAATAGTTAGGGCCTTAGAAGTCAATGCCCGAAGCATAAAATGCAATAAAAATACAACAGTTTTTCCATCGCATAGCAGGAATAATTTGCAACCAGTGTGATAGTAGTGGTCATTTCTACGTTCCGGGCAACCTAGGTTTCACTCCAGGTCGGTGCTCCACCAGATCGAATTGTTACGGCCTAAGAAGTCAACGCCAGAAGCACAAAATACGATAAAGATGCAACAGTTTTTCCATCGTATAAAACGAATAATTGCAACCAGTGTGAAAGTTATGGTCATTTCTACATTCCGAGCAACCTAGGCTTCACTCTAGGGCGTTGCTCCACCAGACCGAATAGTTAGGTCCTTAGAAGTCAACGCCAGAAACATAAAATACGATATAAATACAACAGCTTTTCCATCGTGTAAAAGGAATAATTGCAAACAGTATGAAAGTAATGGTCATTTCTATGTTCCGGGCAACCTAGGCTTCACTGTATGGCGTTCTTCCACCACATCGAATAGCTACGACCTCAGAAGTCAACGCCTGAAGTATAAAATACAATAAAAATACAACAGTCTTTCCGTCCTATAACAGGAATAATTGCAACAGGCGTGAAAGTAATGATCATTTCGGCGTTTCGGGCATCCTAGACTTAACTCTGAGGCATCGCTCCACCTGATCGAATAGCTAGGGCCTTAGAAGTCATCGCCCGAAGCATAAAATACAATATAAATACAACAGCTTTTCAACCGTATAAAACGAATAATTGCAACCAGTGTGAAAGTTATGGACATTTCTACATTCCGGCCAACCTAGGCTTCACCACAGGGCGTTGCTCCACCAGATCGAATAGTTAGGGCCTAAGAAGTCAACGCCAGAAGCATAAAATACGATATAAATACAACAGCTTTTCCATCCTATAAAACGAATGATAGCAACCAGTGTGAAAGTTATGGTCATTTCTACGATCCGGGCTACCTAGGCTTCGCTCTATGGCGATCTTCCACCACATCGAATAGCAACGGCCTCTGAAGTCAACGCCAGAAGCTTAAATACAATATAAATATAACAGTTTTTCCATCGTATACAACGAATAATAGCAACCAGTGTGAAAGTTATGGTCATTTCTACGTTCCGGGCAACCTTGGCTTCACTCTACGGCGATGCTCCACCAGATCAAACAGATAGGGCATTAGAAGTCAACGCCCGAAGCATAAAATACAAAATAAATAGAACGGTTTTTCCATTGTATAAAACGAATAATTGCTGCCAGTGTAAAAGTTATGGTCATTTCTACGTTCCAGGCTACCTAGGCTTCACTCTATGGCGTTCTTCCACCACATCGAATAGCAACGGCCTCAGAAGTCAACGCCAGAAGCTTAAATACAATATAAATATAACAGTTTTTCCATCGTATAAAACGAATAATAGCAACCAGTGTGAAAGTTATGGTCATTTCTACGTTCCGGGCAACCTAGGCTTCACTGTATGGCGTTCTTCCACCACGTCGGATAGATACGGCCTCAGAAGTCAACGCCTGAAGTATAAAGTACAATAAAAATACAACAGTCTTTCCATCCTATAACAGGAATAATTGCAACCCGTGTGAAAGATATGGACATTTCTACGTTCCGGGAAACCTAGGCTTCACTCAAAGCGTTGCTCCACCAGATCAAACAGTTAGGGCCTTAGAAGTCAGCGCCCGAAGCATAAAATACGATATAAATACAACAGCTTTTCCATCGTATAAAACAAATAATTGCAACCAGTGTGAAAGTTATGGTCATTTCTACGTTCCGGGCAACCTAGGCTTAACTGTATGGCGTTCTTCCACCACATCGGATAGATACGGCCTCAGAAGTCAACGCCTGAAGTATAAAATACAATAAAAATACAACAGTCTTTCCATCCTATAACAGGAATAATTGCAACCCGTGTGAAAGATATGGACATTTCTACGTTCCGGGCTACCTAGGCTTCACTCTATGGCGTTGCTCCACCAGATCAAACAGTTGGGGCCTTAGAAGTCAACGCCCGAAGCATAAAATACAAAATAAATAAAACTGTTTCTTAATCGTACAAAACGAAAAATTGCAAACAGTGTGAAAGATATGGACATTTCTACGATCCGGGCTACCTAGGCTTCACTCTATGGCGTTCTTCCACCACATCGAATAGCAACGGCCTCAGAAGTCAACGCCAGAAGCTTAAATACAATATAAATATAACAGTTTTTCCATCGTATAAAACGAATAATAGCAACCAGTGTGAAAGTTATGGTCATTTCTACGTTCCGGGCAACCTAGGCTTCACTCTACGGCGATGCTCCACCAGATCAAACAGATAGGGCATTAGAAGTCAACGCCCGAAGCATAAAATACAAAATAAATAGAACGGTTTTTCCATTGTATAAAACGAATAATTGCTGCCAGTGTAAAAGTTATGGTCATTTCTAAGTTCCGGGCTACCTAGGCTTCACTCTATGGCGTTCTTCCACCACATCGAATAGCAACGGCCTCAGAAGTCAACGCCAGAAGCATAAAATACAGTATAAATATAACGGATTTTCCATCGTATAAAACGAATAATAGCAACCAGTGTGAAAGTTATGGTCATTTCTACGGTCCGGGCAACCTAGGCTTCACCCTAGGGCGTTGTTCCACCAGATGGAATAGTTAGGGCCTTAGAAGTCAACGCCAGAAGCATAAAATACAATATAAATACTACAGTTTTTCCACCATATAAAACGAATAATTGCAACCAGTGTGAAAGTTATGGTCATTTCTACGTTCCGGGCAATCTAGGCTGCACTCTAGGGCGTTGCTCCACCAGATCGAATAGTTAGGTCCTTAGAAGTCAACGCCCGAAGCATAAAATACAAAGTAAATAAAACAGTTTTTTAATCGTACAAAACGAAAACTTGCAAACAGTGTGAAAGATATGGACATTTCTACGATCCGGGCTACCTAGGCTTCACTCTATGGCGTTCTTCCACCACATCGAATAGCAACGGCCTCAGAAGTCAACGCCAGAAGCTTAAATACAATATAAATATAACAGTTTTTCCATCGTATAAAACGAATAATAGCAACCAGTGTGAAAGTTATGGTCATTTCTACGTTCCGGGCAACCTAGGCTTCACTCTACGGCGATGCTCCACCAGATCAAACAGATAGGGCATTAGAAGTCAACGCCCGAAGCATAAAATACAAAATAAATACAACAGCTTTTCCATCGTATAAAACGAATAATTGCAGCCAGTGTGAAAGTTATGGTCATTTCTACGTTCCGGGCAACCTAGGCTTCACCCTAGGGCGTTGCTCCAACAGACTGAATAGTTAGGGCCTTAGAAGTCAATGCCCGAAGCATAAAATGCAATAAAAATACAACAGTTTTTCCATCGCATAGCAGGAATAATTTGCAACCAGTGTGATAGTAGTGGTCATTTCTACGTTCCGGGCAACCTAGGTTTCACTCCAGGTCGGTGCTCCACCAGATCGAATAGTTACGGCCTAAGAAGTCAACGCCAGAAGCACAAAATACGATAAAGATGCAACAGTTTTTCCATCGTATAAAACGAATAATTGCAACCAGTGTGAAAGTTATGGTCATTTCTACATTCCGAGCAACCTAGGCTTCACTCTAGGGCGTTGCTCCACCAGACCGAATAGTTAGGTCCTTAGAAGTCAACGCCAGAAACATAAAATACGATATAAATACAACAGCTTTTCCATCGTGTAAAAGGAATAATTGCAAACAGTATGAAAGTAATGGTCATTTCTATGTTCCGGGCAACCTAGGCTTCACTGTATGGCGTTCTTCCACCACATCGAATAGCTACGACCTCAGAAGTCAACGCCTGAAGTATAAAATACAATAAAAATACAACAGTCTTTCCATCCTATAACAGGAATAATTGCAACAGGCGTGAAAGTAATGATCATTTCGGCGTTTCGGGCATCCTAGACTTAACTCTGAGGCATCGCTCCACCTGATCGAATAGCTAGGGCCTTAGAAGTCATCGCCCGAAGCATAAAATACAATATAAATACAACAGCTTTTCAACCGTATAAAACGAATAATTGCAACCAGTGTGAAAGTTATGGACATTTCTACATTCCGGCCAACCTAGGCTTCACCCTAGGGCGTTGCTCCACCAGATCGAATAGTTAGGGCCTTAGATGTCAACGCCAGAAGCACAAAATACAATAAAAATGCAGCAGTTTTTCCATCGTATAGCATGACTAATTGCAACCAGTGCGAAAGTAATGATCATATCGACATTTCGGGCATCCTAGACTTAACTCTGAGGCGTTGCTCCACCAGATCGAAGAGTTAGGGCCTTAGAAGTCAACGCAAGAAGCATAAACTACAGAATAAATACAACAGTCTTTCCATCGTATAAAACGAATAATTGCAACCTGTGTGATGGTTATGGACATATCTACGTTCCGGGCAACCTAGGCTTCACTGTAGGGCGTTGCTCCACCAAATCGAATGGTTAGTGCCTTAGAAGTCAACGCCCGAAGCATAAAATACAATTTAAGTACAACAGTTTTTCCATCGTATAAAATGAATGATTGCGAACATTGTGAAGGTAATGGTGATTTCTACGTTCCGGGCAACCTACGCGTCATACTAGGGCGTTGCTGCTCCACATCTGATAGCTACGGCCTTAGTAGTTATCGCCGGAAGCATAAAATACAATATAAATACAACAGCTTTGCCATCGTATAAAATGAATAATTGCAAAGAGTGTGAAAGATATGGACATTTCTACGATCCGGGCTACCTAGGCTTCACTCTATGGCGTTCTTCCACCACATCGAATAGCAACGGCCTCAGAAGTCAACGCCAGAAGCTTAAATACAATATAAATATAACAGTTTTTCCATCGTATAAAACGAATAATAGCAACCAGTGTGAAAGTTATGGTCATTCCAACGTTCCGAGCAAGCTAGATGTCACTCTAGGGCGTTGTTCCACCAGAGCGAATAGCTGGGGACTTAGAATTCATTGCTAAAAGCATAAAATACAATTAAAATACAACAGTTTTTCCATAGTATAACAGGAATAATTGCAACCAGTGTGAAAGGAATGGTCATTTCTACGTTCCGGGCAACGCAGGTTTCACTCTAGCGTGTTGATCCACCAGAGGGAATAGTTAGGGCCTAAGAAGTCAACGCCAGAAGCATAAAATACAATATAAATACAACAGCTTTTCAATCGTATAAAACGAATAATTGCAACCAGTGTGAAAGTTATGGACATTTCTACATTCCGGCCAACCTAGGCTTCACCCTAGGGCGTTGCTCCACCAGATCGAATAGTTAGGGCCTTAGATGTCAACGCGAGATGCATAAAATACAATAAAGGTGCAACAGTTTTTCCATCGTATATCAGGAATAATTGCAACCAGTGTGAAAGTACTGGTCATTTCTACGTTCCGGGTAACCTAGGTTTCACTCTAGGGCGTTGCTCCACCAGATCGAATAGCTAGGGCCTTAGAAGTCATCGCCCGAAGCATAAAATACAATATAAATACAACAGCTTTTCAATCGTATAAAACGAATAATTGCAACCAGTGTGAAAGTTATGGACATTTCTACATTCCGTCCAACCTAGGCTTCACCCTAGGGCGTTGCTCCACCAGATCGAATAGTTAGGGCCTTAGATGTCAACGCCAGAAGCACAAAATACAATAAAAATGCAGCAGTTTTTCCATCGTATAGCATGACTAATTGCAACCAGTGCGAAAGTAATGATCATATCGACATTTCGGGCATCCTAGACTTAACTCTGAGGCGTTGCTCCACCAGATCGAAGAGTTATGACCTTAGAAGTCAACGCAAGAAGCATAAACTACAGAATAAATACAACAGTCTTTCCATCGTATAAAACGAATAATTGCAACCTGTGTGATGGTTATGGACATATCTACGTTCCGAGCAACCTAGGCTTCACTGTAGGGCGTTGCTCCACCAAATCGAATGGTTAGTGCCTTAGAAGTCAACGCCCGAAGCATAAAATACAATTTAAGTACAACAGTTTTTCCATCGTATAAAATGAATGATTGCGAACATTGTGAAGGTAATGGTGATTTCTACTTTCCGGGCAACCTACGCGTCATACTAGGGCGTTGCTGCTCCACATCTGATAGCTACGGCCTTAGTAGTTATCGCCGGAAGCATAAAATACAATATAAATACAACAGCTTTGCCATCGTATAAAATGAATAATTGCAAAGAGTGTGAAGGTAATGGTCGTTTCTACGTTCCGAGCAACCTAGGCTTCACTCGAGGGCGTTGCTCCACCAGATCTAATAGTTAGGGCCTTAGAAGTCAACGCCAGAAGCATAAAATACGATATAAGTACAACAGCTTTTCCATCGTATAAAACGAATAATTGCAAACAGTGTGGAAGTAATGGTCATTTCTACGTTCCGGGTAACCTAGGCTTCACTCTAGGGCGTTGCTCCACCAGATCGAATAGTTAGGGCCTTAGAAGTCAGCGCCCGAAGCATAAAATGCAAAAAAGGTGCAACAGTTTTTCCATCGTATAAGAGGAATAATTGCAACCAGTGTGAAAGATATGGACATTTCTACGTTCCGGGCAACCTAGGCTTCACTGTATGGCGTTCTTCCACCACATCGGATAGATACGGCCTCAGAAGTCAACGCCTGAAGTATAAAATACAATAAAAATACAACAGTCTTTCCATCCTATAACAGGAATAATTGCAACCCGTGTGAAAGATATGGACATTTCTACGTTCCGGGCTACCTAGGCTTCACTCTATGGCGTTGCTCCACCAGATCAAACAGTTGGGGCCTTAGAAGTCAGCGCCCGAAGCATTAAATACAAAATAAATAGAACAGTTTTTCCATTGTATAAAACGAATAATTGCTACCAGTGTGAAAGTTATGGTCATTTCTACGTTCCGCGCAACCTGGGCTTTACTCTAGGGCGTTGTTCCACCTGATCGAATAGTTAGGGCCAAAGAAGTCAACGCCAGAAGCATAAAATACAATATAAATACAACAGCTTTGCCTTCGTATAAAATGAATAATTACAAACAGTGTGAAAGATATGGACATTTATACGTTCCGGGCTACCTAGGCTTCACTCTATGGCGTTCTTCCACCACATCGAATAGCAACGGCCTCAGAAGTCAACGCCAGAAGCATAAAATACAATATAAATATAACGGCTTTTCCATCGTATAAAACGAATAATAGCAACCAGTGTGAAAGTTATGGTCATTTCTACGTTCCGGGCAACCTAGGCTTCACTGTATGGCGTTCTTCCACCACGTCGGATAGATACGGCCTCAGAAGTCAACGCCTGAAGTATAAAGTACAATAAAAATACAACAGTCTTTCCATCCTATAACAGGAATAATTGCAACCCGTGTGAAAGATATGGACATTTCTACGTTCCGGGCAACCTAGGCTTCACTCTAGGTCGTTGCTCCACCAGATCAAACAGTTAGGGCCTTAGAAGTCAGCGCCCGAAGCATAAAATACGATATAAATACAACAGCTTTTCCATCGTATAAAACAAATAATTGCAACCAGTGTGAAAGTTATGGTCATTTCTACGTTCCGGGCAACCTAGGCTTAACTGTATGGCGTTCTTCCACCACATCGGATAGATACGGCCTCAGAAGTCAACGCCTGAAGTATAAAATACAATAAAAATACAACAGTCTTTCCATCCTATAACAGGAATAATTGCAACCCGTGTGAAAGATATGGACATTTCTACGTTCCGGGCTACCTAGGCTTCACTCTATGGCGTTGCTCCACCAGATCAAACAGTTGGGGCCTTAGAAGTCAACGCCCGAAGCATAAAATACAAAATAAATAGAACGGTTTTTCCATTGTATAAAACGAATAATTGCTGCCAGTGTAAAAGTTATGGTCATTTCTACGTTCCGGGCTACCTAGGCTTCACTCTATGGCGTTCTTCCACCACATCGAATAGCAACGGCCTCAGAAGTCAACGCCAGAAGCATAAAATACAGTATAAATATAACGGATTTTCCATCGTATAAAACGAATAATAGCAACCAGTGTGAAAGTTATGGTCATTTCTACGGTCCGGGCAACCTAGGCTTCACCCTAGGGCGTTGTTCCACCAGATGGAATAGTTAGGGCCTAAGAAGTCAACGCCAGAATCATAAAATACGATATAAATACAACAGCTTTTCCATCGTATAAAACGAATACTTGCAACCAGTGTGAAATTTATGGTCATTTCTACATTTCGAGCAACCTAGACTTCACTCTAGGGCGTTGCACCACCTGATCGAATCGTTAGGGCCTTAGAAGTCAACGCCAGAAGCATAAAATACAATATAAATACTACAGTTTTTCCACCATATAAAACGAATAATTGCAACCAGTGTGAAAGTTATGGTCATTTCTACGTTCCGGGCAATCTAGGCTGCACTCTAGGGCGTTGCTCCACCAGATCGAATAGTTAGGTCCTTAGAAGTCAACGCCCGAAGCATAAAATACAAAGTAAATAAAACAGTTTTTTAATCGTACAAAACGAAAACTTGCAAACAGTGTGAAAGATATGGACATTTCTACGATCCGGGCTACCTAGGCTTCACTCTATGGCGTTCTTCCACCACATCGAATAGCAACGGCCTCAGAAGTCAACGCCAGAAGCTTAAATACAATATAAATATAACAGTTTTTCCATCGTATAAAACGAATAATAGCAACCAGTGTGAAAGTTATGGTCATTTCTACGTTCCGGGCAACCTAGGCTTCACTCTACGGCGATGCTCCACCAGATCAAACAGATAGGGCATTAGAAGTCAACGCCCGAAGCATAAAATACAAAATAAATACAACAGCTTTTCCATCGTATAAAACGAATAATTGCAGCCAGTGTGAAAGTTATGGTCATTTCTACGTTCCGGGCAACCTAGGCTTCACCCTAGGGCGTTGCTCCAACAGACTGAATAGTTAGGGCCTTAGAAGTCAATGCCCGAAGCATAAAATGCAATAAAAATACAACAGTTTTTCCATCGCATAGCAGGAATAATTTGCAACCAGTGTGATAGTAGTGGTCATTTCTACGTTCCGGGCAACCTAGGTTTCACTCCAGGTCGGTGCTCCACCAGATCGAATAGTTACGGCCTAAGAAGTCAACGCCAGAAACATAAAATACGATATAAATACAACAGCTTTTCCATCGTGTAAAAGGAATAATTGCAAACAGTATGAAAGTAATGGTCATTTCTATGTTCCGGGCAACCTAGGCTTCACTGTATGGCGTTCTTCCACCACATCGAATAGCTACGACCTCAGAAGTCAACGCCTGAAGTATAAAATACAATAAAAATACAACAGTCTTTCCATCCTATAACAGGAATAATTGCAACAGGCGTGAAAGTAATGATCATTTCGGCGTTTCGGGCATCCTAGACTTAACTCTGAGGCATCGCTCCACCTGATCGAATAGCTAGGGCCTTAGAAGTCATCGCCCGAAGCATAAAATACAATATAAATACAACAGCTTTTCAACCGTATAAAACGAATAATTGCAACCAGTGTGAAAGTTATGGACATTTCTACATTCCGGCCAACCTAGGCTTCACCCTAGGGCGTTGCTCCACCAGATCGAATAGTTAGGGCCTTAGATGTCAACGCCAGAAGCACAAAATACAATAAAAATGCAGCAGTTTTTCCATCGTATAGCATGACTAATTGCAACCAGTGCGAAAGTAATGATCATATCGACATTTCGGGCATCCTAGACTTAACTCTGAGGCGTTGCTCCACCAGATCGAAGAGTTAGGGCCTTAGAAGTCAACGCAAGAAGCATAAACTACAGAATAAATACAACAGTCTTTCCATCGTATAAAACGAATAATTGCAACCTGTGTGATGGTTATGGACATATCTGCGTTCCGGGCAACCTAGGCTTCACTGTAGGGCGTTGCTCCACCAAATCGAATGGTTAGTGCCTTAGAAGTCAACGCCCGAAGCATAAAATACAATTTAAGTACAACAGTTTTTCCATCGTATAAAATGAATGATTGCGAACATTGTGAAGGTAATGGTGATTTCTACGTTCCGGGCAACCTACGCGTCATACTAGGGCGTTGCTGCTCCACATCTGATAGCTACGGCCTTAGTAGTTATCGCCGGAAGCATAAAATACAATATAAATACAACAGCTTTGCCATCGTATAAAATGAATAATTGCAAAGAGTGTGAAGGTAATGGTCGTTTCTACGTTCCGAGCAACCTAGGCTTCACTCGAGGGCGTTGCTCCACCAGATCGAATAGTTAGGGCCTTAGAAGTCAACGCCCGAAGCATAAAATACAAAGTAAATATAACAGTTTTTTAATCGTACAAAACGAAAACTTGCAAACAGTGTGAAAGATATGGACATTTCTACGATCCGGGCTACCTAGGCTTCACTCTATGGCGTTCTTCCACCACATCGAATAGCAACGGCCTCAGAAGTCAACGCCAGAAGCTTAAATACAATATAAATATAACAGTTTTTCCATCGTATAAAACGAATAATAGCAACCAGTGTGAAAGTTATGGTCATTCCAACGTTCCGAGCAAGCTAGATGTCACTCTAGGGCGTTGTTCCACCAGAGCGAATAGCTGGGGACTTAGAATTCATTGCTAAAAGCATAAAATACAATTAAAATACAACAGTTTTTCCATAGTATAACAGGAATAATTGCAACCAGTGTGAAAGGAATGGTCATTTCTACGTTCCGGGCAACGCAGGTTTCACTCTAGCGTGTTGATCCACCAGAGGGAATAGTTAGGGCCTAAGAAGTCAACGCCAGAAGCATAAAATACAATATAAATACAACAGCTTTTCAATCGTATAAAACGAATAATTGCAACCAGTGTGAAAGTTATGGACATTTCTACATTCCGGCCAACCTAGGCTTCACCCTAGGGCGTTGCTCCACCAGATCGAATAGTTAGGGCCTTAGATGTCAACGCGAGATGCATAAAATACAATAAAGGTGCAACAGTTTTTCCATCGTATATCAGGAATAATTGCAACCAGTGTGAAAGTACTGGTCATTTCTACGTTCCGGGTAACCTAGGTTTCACTCTAGGGCGTTGCTCCACCAGATCGAATAGCTAGGGCCTTAGAAGTCATCGCCCGAAGCATAAAATACAATATAAATACAACAGCTTTTCAATCGTATAAAACGAATAATTGCAACCAGTGTGAAAGTTATGGACATTTCTACATTCCGTCCAACCTAGGCTTCACCCTAGGGCGTTGCTCCACCAGATCGAATAGTTAGGGCCTTAGATGTCAACGCCAGAAGCACAAAATACAATAAAAATGCAGCAGTTTTTCCATCGTATAGCATGACTAATTGCAACCAGTGCGAAAGTAATGATCATATCGACATTTCGGGCATCCTAGACTTAACTCTGAGGCGTTGCTCCACCAGATCGAAGAGTTAGGACCTTAGAAGTCAACGCAAGAAGCATAAACTACAGAATAAATACAACAGTCTTTCCATCGTATAAAACGAATAATTGCAACCTGTGTGATGGTTATGGACATATCTACGTTCCGAGCAACCTAGGCTTCACTGTAGGGCGTTGCTCCACCAAATCGAATGGTTAGTGCCTTAGAAGTCAACGCCCGAAGCATAAAATACAATTTAAGTACAACAGTTTTTCCATCGTATAAAATGAATGATTGCGAACATTGTGAAGGTAATGGTGATTTCTACTTTCCGGGCAACCTACGCGTCATACTAGGGCGTTGCTGCTCCACATCTGATAGCTACGGCCTTAGTAGTTATCGCCGGAAGCATAAAATACAATATAAATACAACAGCTTTGCCATCGTATAAAATGAATAATTGCAAAGAGTGTGAAGGTAATGGTCGTTTCTACGTTCCGAGCAACCTAGGCTTCACTCGAGGGCGTTGCTCCACCAGATCTAATAGTTAGGGCCTTAGAAGTCAACGCCAGAAGCATAAAATACGATATAAGTACAACAGCTTTTCCATCGTATAAAACGAATAATTGCAAACAGTTTGGAAGTAATGGTCATTTCTACGTTCCGGGTAACCTAGGCTTCACTCTAGGGCGTTGCTCCACCAGATCGAATAGTTAGGGCCTTAGAAGTCAGCGCCCGAAGCATAAAATGCAAAAAAGGTGCAACAGTTTTTCCATCGTATAAGAGGAATAATTGCAACCAGTGTGAAAGATATGGACATTTCTACGTTCCGGACAACCTAGGCTTCACTGTATGGCGTTCTTCCACCACATCGGATAGATACGGCCTCAGAAGTCAACGCCTGAAGTATAAAATACAATAAAAATACAACAGTCTTTCCATCCTATAACAGGAATAATTGCAACCCGTGTGAAAGATATGGACATTTCTACGTTCCGGGCTACCTAGGCTTCACTCTATGGCGTTGCTCCACCAGATCAAACAGTTGGGGCCTTAGAAGTCAGCGCCCGAAGCATTAAATACAAAATAAATAGAACAGTTTTTCCATTGTATAAAACGAATAATTGCTACCAGTGTGAAAGTTATGGTCATTTCTACGTTCCGCGCAACCTGGGCTTTACTCTAGGGCGTTGTTCCACCTGATCGAATAGTTAGGGCCAAAGAAGTCAACGCCAGAAGCATAAAATACAATATAAATACAACAGCTTTGCCTTCGTATAAAATGAATAATTACAAACAGTGTGAAAGATATGGACATTTATACGTTCCGGGCTACCTAGGCTTCACTCTATGGCGTTCTTCCACCACATCGAATAGCAACGGCCTCAGAAGTCAACGCCAGAAGCATAAAATACAATATAAATATAACGGCTTTTCCATCGTATAAAACGAATAATAGCAACCAGTGTGAAAGTTATGGTCATTTCTACGTTCCGTCCAACCTAGGCTTCACCCTAGGGCGTTGCTCCACCAGATCGAATAGTTAGGGCCTTAGATGTCAACGCCAGAAGCACAAAATACAATAAAAATGCAGCAGTTTTTCCATCGTATAGCATGACTAATTGCAACCAGTGCGAAAGTAATGATCATATCGACATTTCGGGCATCCTAGACTTAACTCTGAGGCGTTGCTCCACCAGATCGAAGAGTTAGGACCTTAGAAGTCAACGCAAGAAGCATAAACTACAGAATAAATACAACAGTCTTTCCATCGTATAAAACGAATAATTGCAACCTGTGTGATGGTTATGGACATATCTACGTTCCGAGCAACCTAGGCTTCACTGTAGGGCGTTGCTCCACCAAATCGAATGGTTAGTGCCTTAGAAGTCAACGCCCGAAGCATAAAATACAATTTAAGTACAACAGTTTTTCCATCGTATAAAATGAATGATTGCGAACATTGTGAAGGTAATGGTGATTTCTACTTTCCGGGCAACCTACGCGTCATACTAGGGCGTTGCTGCTCCACATCTGATAGCTACGGCCTTAGTAGTTATCGCCGGAAGCATAAAATACAATATAAATACAACAGCTTTGCCATCGTATAAAATGAATAATTGCAAAGAGTGTGAAGGTAATGGTCGTTTCTACGTTCCGAGCAACCTAGGCTTCACTCGAGGGCGTTGCTCCACCAGATCTAATAGTTAGGGCCTTAGAAGTCAACGCCAGAAGCATAAAATACGATATAAGTACAACAGCTTTTCCATCGTATAAAACGAATAATTGCAAACAGTGTGGAAGTAATGGTCATTTCTACGTTCCGGGTAACCTAGGCTTCACTCTAGGGCGTTGCTCCACCAGATCGAATAGTTAGGGCCTTAGAAGTCAGCGCCCGAAGCATAAAATGCAAAAAAGGTGCAACAGTTTTTCCATCGTATAAGAGGAATAATTGCAACCAGTGTGAAAGATATGGACATTTCTACGTTCCGGACAACCTAGGCTTCACTGTATGGCGTTCTTCCACCACATCGGATAGATACGGCCTCAGAAGTCAACGCCTGAAGTATAAAATACAATAAAAATACAACAGTCTTTCCATCCTATAACAGGAATAATTGCAACCCGTGTGAAAGATATGGACATTTCTACGTTCCGGGCTACCTAGGCTTCACTCTATGGCGTTGCTCCACCAGATCAAACAGTTGGGGCCTTAGAAGTCAGCGCCCGAAGCATTAAATACAAAATAAATAGAACAGTTTTTCCATTGTATAAAACGAATAATTGCTACCAGTGTGAAAGTTATGGTCATTTCTACGTTCCGCGCAACCTGGGCTTTACTCTAGGGCGTAGTTCCACCTGATCGAATAGTTAGGGCCAAAGAAGTCAACGCCAGAAGCATAAAATACAATATAAATACAACAGCTTTGCCTTCGTATAAAATGAATAATTACAAACAGTGTGAAAGATATGGACATTTATACGTTCCGGGCTACCTAGGCTTCACTCTATGGCGTTCTTCCACCACATCGAATAGCAACGGCCTCAGAAGTCAACGCCAGAAGCATAAAATACAATATAAATATAACGGCTTTTCCATCGTATAAAACGAATAATAGCAACCAGTGTGAAAGTTATGGTCATTTCTACGTTCCGGGCAACCTAGGCTTCACTGTATGGCGTTCTTCCACCACGTCGGATAGATACGGCCTCAGAAGTCAACGCCTGAAGTATAAAGTACAATAAAAATACAACAGTCTTTCCATCCTATAACAGGAATAATTGCAACCCGTGTGAAAGATATGGACATTTCTACGTTCCGGGCAACCTAGGCTTCACTCTAGGTCGTTGCTCCACCAGATCAAACAGTTAGGGCCTTAGAAGTCAGCGCCCGAAGCATAAAATACGATATAAATACAACAGCTTTTCCATCGTATAAAACAAATAATTGCAACCAGTGTGAAAGTTATGGTCATTTCTACGTTCCGGGCAACCTAGGCTTAACTGTATGGCGTTCTTCCACCACATCGGATAGATACGGCCTCAGAAGTCAACGCCTGAAGTATAAAATACAATAAAAATACAACAGTCTTTCCATCCTATAACAGGAATAATTGCAACCCGTGTGAAAGATATGGACATTTCTACGTTCCGGGCTACCTAGGCTTCACTCTATGGCGTTGCTACACCAGATCAAACAGTTGGGGCCTTAGAAGTCAACGCCCGAAGCATAAAATACAAAATAAATAAAACACTTTCTTAATCGTACAAAACGAAAAATTGCAAACAGTGTGAAAGATATGGACATTTCTACGATCCGGGCTACCTAGGCTTCACTCTATGGCGTTCTTCCACCACATCGAATAGCAACGGCCTCAGAAGTCAACGCCAGAAGCTTAAATACAATATAAATATAACAGTTTTTCCATCGTATGAAACGAATAATAGCAACCAGTGTGAAAGTTATGGTCATTTCTACGTTCCGGGCAACCTAGGCTTCACTCTACGGCGATGCTCCACCAGATCAAACAGATAGGGCATTAGAAGTCAACGCCCGAAGCATAAAATACAAAATAAATAGAACGGTTTTTCCATTGTATAAAACGAATAATTGCTGCCAGTGTAAAAGTTATGGTCATTTCTACGTTCCGGGCTACCTAGGCTTCACTCTATGGCGTTCTTCCACCACATCGAATAGCAACGGCCTCAGAAGTCAACGCCAGAAGCATAAAATACAGTATAAATATAACGGATTTTCCATCGTATAAAACGAATAATAGCAACCAGTGTGAAAGTTATGGTCATTTCTACGGTCCGGGCAACCTAGGCTTCACCCTAGGGCGTTGTTCCACCAGATGGAATAGTTAGGGCCTAAGAAGTCAACGCCAGAATCATAAAATACGATATAAATACAACAGCTTTTCCATCGTATAAAACGAATACTTGCAACCAGTGTGAAATTTATGGTCATTTCTACATTTCGAGCAACCTAGACTTCACTCTAGGGCGTTGCACCACCTGATCGAATCGTTAGGGCCTTAGAAGTCAACGCCAGAAGCATAAAATACAATATAAATACTACAGTTTTTCCACCATATAAAACGAATAATTGCAACCAGTGTGAAAGTTATGGTCATTTCTACGTTCCGGGCAATCTAGGCTGCACTCTAGGGCGTTGCTCCACCAGATCGAATAGTTAGGTCCTTAGAAGTCAACGCCCGAAGCATAAAATACAAAGTAAATAAAACAGTTTTTTAATCGTACAAAACGAAAACTTGCAAACAGTGTGAAAGATATGGACATTTCTACGATCCGGGCTACCTAGGCTTCACTCTATGGCGTTCTTCCACCACATCGAATAGCAACGGCCTCAGAAGTCAACGCCAGAAGCTTAAATACAATATAAATATAACAGTTTTTCCATCGTATAAAACGAATAATAGCAACCAGTGTGAAAGTTATGGTCATTTATACGTTCCGGGCAACCTAGGCTTCACTCTACGGCGATGCTCCACCAGATCAAACAGATAGGGCATTAGAAGTCAACGCCCGAAGCATAAAATACAAAATAAATACAACAGCTTTTCCATCGTATAAAACGAATAATTGCAGCCAGTGTGAAAGTTATGGTCATTTCTACGTTCCGGGCAACCTAGGCTTCACCCTAGGGCGTTGCTCCAACAGACTGAATAGTTAGGGCCTTAGAAGTCAATGCCCGAAGCATAAAATGCAATAAAAATACAACAGTTTTTCCATCGCATAGCAGGAATAATTTGCAACCAGTGTGATAGTAGTGGTCATTTCTACGTTCCGGGCAACCTAGGTTTCACTCCAGGTCGGTGCTCCACCAGATCGAATAGTTACGGCCTAAGAAGTCAACGCCAGAAGCACAAAATACGATAAAGATGCAACAGTTTTTCCATCGTATAAAACGAATAATTGCAACCAGTGTGAAAGTTATGGTCATTTCTACATTCCGAGCAACCTAGGCTTCACTCTAGGGCGTTGCTCCACCAGACCGAATAGTTAGGTCCTTAGAAGTCAACGCCAGAAACATAAAATACGATATAAATACAACAGCTTTTCCATCGTGTAAAAGGAATAATTGCAAACAGTATGAAAGTAATGGTCATTTCTATGTTCCGGGCAACCTAGGCTTCACTGTATGGCGTTCTTCCACCACATCGAATAGCTACGACCTCAGAAGTCAACGCCTGAAGTATAAAATACAATAAAAATACAACAGTCTTTCCATCCTATAACAGGAATAATTGCAACAGGCGTGAAAGTAATGATCATTTCGGCGTTTCGGGCATCCTAGACTTAACTCTGAGGCATCGCTCCACCTGATCGAATAGCTAGGGCCTTAGAAGTCATCGCCCGAAGCATAAAATACAATATAAATACAACAGCTTTTCCATCGTATAAAACGAATAATTGCAGCCAGTGTGAAAGTTATGGTCATTTCTACGTTCCGGGCAACCTAGGCTTCACCCTAGGGCGTTGCTCCAACAGACTGAATAGTTAGGGCCTTAGAAGTCAATGCCCGAAGCATAAAATGCAATAAAAATACAACAGTTTTTCCATCGCATAGCAGGAATAATTTGCAACCAGTGTGATAGTAGTGGTCATTTCTACGTTCCGGGCAACCTAGGTTTCACTCCAGGTCGGTGCTCCACCAGATCGAATAGTTACGGCCTAAGAAGTCAACGCCAGAAGCACAAAATACGATAAAGATGCAACAGTTTTTCCATCGTATAAAACGAATAATTGCAACCAGTGTGAAAGTTATGGTCATTTCTACATTCCGAGCAACCTAGGCTTCACTCTAGGGCGTTGCTCCACCAGACCGAATAGTTAGGTCCTTAGAAGTCAACGCCAGAAACATAAAATACGATATAAATACAACAGCTTTTCCATCGTGTAAAAGGAATAATTGCAAACAGTATGAAAGTAATGGTCATTTCTATGTTCCGGGCAACCTAGGCTTCACTGTATGGCGTTCTTCCACCACATCGAATAGCTACGACCTCAGAAGTCAACGCCTGAAGTATAAAATACAATAAAAATACAACAGTCTTTCCATCCTATAACAGGAATAATTGCAACAGGCGTGAAAGTAATGATCATTTCGGCGTTTCGGGCATCCTAGACTTAACTCTGAGGCATCGCTCCACCTGATCGAATAGTTAGGTCCTTAGAAGTCAACGCCCGAAGCATAAAATACAAAGTAAATAAAACAGTTTTTTAATCGTACAAAACGAAAACTTGCAAACAGTGTGAAAGATATGGACATTTCTACGATCCGGGCTACCTAGGCTTCACTCTATGGCGTTCTTCCACCACATCGAATAGCAACGGCCTCAGAAGTCAACGCCAGAAGCTTAAATACAATATAAATATAACAGTTTTTCCATCGTATAAAACGAATAATAGCAACCAGTGTGAAAGTTATGGTCATTTATACGTTCCGGGCAACCTAGGCTTCACTCTACGGCGATGCTCCACCAGATCAAACAGATAGGGCATTAGAAGTCAACGCCCGAAGCATAAAATACAAAATAAATACAACAGCTTTTCCATCGTATAAAACGAATAATTGCAGCCAGTGTGAAAGTTATGGTCATTTCTACGTTCCGGGCAACCTAGGCTTCACCCTAGGGCGTTGCTCCAACAGACTGAATAGTTAGGGCCTTAGAAGTCAATGCCCGAAGCATAAAATGCAATAAAAATACAACAGTTTTTCCATCGCATAGCAGGAATAATTTGCAACCAGTGTGATAGTAGTGGTCATTTCTACGTTCCGGGCAACCTAGGTTTCACTCCAGGTCGGTGCTCCACCAGATCGAATAGTTACGGCCTAAGAAGTCAACGCCAGAAGCACAAAATACGATAAAGATGCAACAGTTTTTCCATCGTATAAAACGAATAATTGCAACCAGTGTGAAAGTTATGGTCATTTCTACATTCCGAGCAACCTAGGCTTCACTCTAGGGCGTTGCTCCACCAGACCGAATAGTTAGGTCCTTAGAAGTCAACGCCAGAAACATAAAATACGATATAAATACAACAGCTTTTCCATCGTGTAAAAGGAATAATTGCAAACAGTATGAAAGTAATGGTCATTTCTATGTTCCGGGCAACCTAGGCTTCACTGTATGGCGTTCTTCCACCACATCGAATAGCTACGACCTCAGAAGTCAACGCCTGAAGTATAAAATACAATAAAAATACAACAGTCTTTCCATCCTATAACAGGAATAATTGCAACCCGTGTGAAAGATATGGACATTTCTACGTTCCGGGCTACCTAGGCTTCACTCTATGGCGTTGCTCCACCAGATCAAACAGTTGGGGCCTTAGAAGTCAACGCCCGAAGCATAAAATACAAAATAAATAAAACAGTTTCTTAATCGTACAAAACGAAAAATTGCAAACAGTGTGAAAGATATGGACATTTCTACGATCCGGGCTACCTAGGCTTCACTCTATGGCGTTCTTCCACCACATCGAATAGCAACGGCCTCAGAAGTCAACGCCAGAAGCTTAAATACAATATAAATATAACAGTTTTTCCATCGTATGAAACGAATAATAGCAACCAGTGTGAAAGTTATGGTCATTTCTACGTTCCGGGCAACCTAGGCTTCACTCTACGGCGATGCTCCACCAGATCAAACAGATAGGGCATTAGAAGTCAACGCCCGAAGCATAAAATACAAAATAAATAGAACGGTTTTTCCATTGTATAAGACGAATAATTGCTGCCAGTGTAAAAGTTATGGTCATTTCTACGTTCCGGGCAACCTAGGCTTCACTCTAGGGCGTTGTACCACCAGATCGAATAGTTAGGGCCTAAGAAGTGAACGCCAGAAGCATAAAATACAATATAAATACAACAGTTTTTCCATCATATAAAACGAGTAATTGCAACCAGTATGAAAGTTGTGGTCATTTCTACTTTCCGGGCAACCTAGGCTACACCCTAGGGCGTTGCTCCAACAGATTGAATAGTTAGGGCATTAGAAGTCAACGCCAGAAGCATAAAATACAATATAAATACAACAGTTTTTCCATCGTATAATTCGAATAATTGCAACCAGTATGAAAGTTAACGTCATTTCTTCTTTCCGGGCAACCTAGGCTTCACCCTTGGGCGTTGCTCCAACAGATTGAATAGTTAGGGCCTTAGAAGTCAACGCCGGAAGCATAAAATGCAATAAAAATACAACAGTTTTTCCATCGTATAAAAGGATTAATTGCAACCAGTATGAAAGTTATGGTCATTTCTACGTTCCGGGCAACCTAGGCTACACCCTAGGGCGTTGCTCCACCAGATCAAACAGTTGGGTCCTTAGAAGTCAGCGCCCGAAGCATAAAATACAAAATAAATAGAACGGTTTTTCCATTGTATAAGACGAATAATTTCTGCCAGTGTGAAAGTTATGGTCATTTCTACGTTCCGGGTAACCTAGGTTTCACTCTAGGGCGTTGCTCCACCAGATCGAATAGTTAGGGCCTTAGATGTCAACGCCAGAAGCACAAAATACAATAAAAATGCAGCAGTTTTTCCATCGTATAGCATGACTAATTGCAACCAGTGCGAAAGTAATGATCATATCGACATTTCGGGCATCCTAGACTTAACTCTGAGGCGTTGCTCCACCAGATCGAAGAGTTAGGGCCTTAGAAGTCAACGCAAGAAGCATAAACTACAGAATAAATACAACAGTCTTTCCATCGTATAAAACGAATAATTGCAACCTGTGTGATGGTTATGGACATATCTACGTTCCGAGCAACCTAGGCTTCACTGTAGGGCGTTGCTCCACCAAATCGAATGGTTAGTGCCTTAGAAGTCAACGCCCGAAGCATAAAATACAATTTAAGTACAACAGTTTTTCCATCGTATAAAATGAATGATTGCGAACATTGTGAAGGTAATGGTGATTTCTACTTTCCGGGCAACCTACGCGTCATACTAGGGCGTTGCTGCTCCACATCTGATAGCTACGGCCTTAGTAGTTATCGCCGGAAGCATAAAATACAATATAAATACAACAGCTTTGCCATCGTATAAAATGAATAATTGCAAAGAGTGTGAAAGTACTGGTCATTTCTACGTTCCGGGTAACCTAGGTTTCACTCTAGGGCGTTGCTCCACCAGATCGAATAGCTAGGGCCTTAGAAGTCATCGCCCGAAGCATAAAATACAATATAAATACAACAGCTTTTCAATCGTATAAAACGAATAATTGCAACCAGTGTGAAAGTTATGGACATTTCTACATTCCGTCCAACCTAGGCTTCACCCTAGGGCGTTGCTCCACCAGATCGAATAGTTAGGGCCTTAGATGTCAACGCCAGAAGCACAAAATACAATAAAAATGCAGCAGTTTTTCCATCGTATAGCATGACTAATTGCAACCAGTGCGAAAGTAATGATCATATCGACATTTCGGGCATCCTGGACTTAACTCTGAGGCGTTGCTCCACCAGATCGGAGAGTTAGGGCCTTAGAAGTCAACGCAAGAAGCATAAACTACAGAATAAATACAACAGTCTTTCCATCGTATAAAACGAATAATCGCAACCTGTGTGATGGTTATGGACATATCTACGTTCCGAGCAACCTAGGCTTCACTGTAGGGCGTTGCTCCACCAAATCGAATGGTTAGTGCCTTAGAAGTCAACGCCCGAAGCATAAAATACAATTTAAGTACAACAGTTTTTCCATCGTATAAAATGAATGATTGCGAACATTGTGAAGGTAATGGTGATTTCTACTTTCCGGGCAACCTACGCGTCATACTAGGGCGTTGCTGCTCCACATCTGATAGCTACGGCCTTAGTAGTTATCGCCGGAAGCATAAAATACAATATAAATACAACAGCTTTGCCATCGTATAAAATGAATAATTGCAAAGAGTGTGAAGGTAATGGTCGTTTCTACGTTCCGAGCAACCTAGGCTTCACTCGAGGGCGTTGCTCCACCAGATCTAATAGTTAGGGCCTTAGAAGTCAACGCCAGAAGCATAAAATACGATATAAGTACAACAGCTTTTCCATCGTATAAAACGAATAATTGCAAACAGTGTGGAAGTAATGGTCATTTCTACGTTCCGGGTAACCTAGGCTTCACTCTAGGGCGTTGCTCCACCAGATCGAATAGTTAGGGCCTTAGAAGTCAGCGCCCGAAGCATAAAATGCAAAAAAGGTGCAACAGTTTTTCCATCGTATAAGAGGAATAATTGCAACCAGTGTGAAAGATATGGACATTTCTACGTTCCGGGCAACCTAGGCTTCACTGTATGGCGTTCTTCCACCACATCGGATAGATACGGCCTCAGAAGTCAACGCCTGAAGTATAAAATACAATAAAAATACAACAGTCTTTCCATCCTATAACAGGAATAATTGCAACCCGTGTGAAAGATATGGACATTTCTACGTTCCGGGCTACCTAGGCTTCACTCTATGGCGTTGCTCCACCAGATCAAACAGTTGGGGCCTTAGAAGTCAGCGCCCGAAGCATTAAATACAAAATAAATAGAACAGTTTTTCCATTGTATAAAACGAATAATTGCTACCAGTGTGAAAGTTATGGTCATTTCTACGTTCCGCGCAACCTGGGCTTTACTCTAGGGCGTTGTTCCACCTGATCGAATAGTTAGGGCCAAAGAAGTCAACGCCAGAAGCATAAAATACAATATAAATACAACAGCTTTGCCTTCGTATAAAATGAATAATTACAAACAGTGTGAAAGATATGGACATTTATACGTTCCGGGCTACCTAGGCTTCACTCTATGGCGTTCTTCCACCACATCGAATAGCAACGGCCTCAGAAGTCAACGCCAGAAGCATAAAATACAATATAAATATAACGGCTTTTCCATCGTATAAAACGAATAATAGCAACCAGTGTGAAAGTTATGGTCATTTCTACGTTCCGGGCAACCTAGGCTTCACTGTATGGCGTTCTTCCACCACGTCGGATAGATACGGCCTCAGAAGTCAACGCCTGAAGTATAAAATACAATAAAAATACAACAGTCTTTCCATCCTATAACAGGAATAATTGCAACCCGTGTGAAAGATATGGACATTTCTACGTTCCGGGCAACCTAGGCTTCACTCTAGGTCGTTGCTCCACCAGATCAAACAGTTAGGGCCTTAGAAGTCAGCGCCCGAAGCATAAAATACGATATAAATACAACAGCTTTTCCATCGTATAAAACAAATAATTGCAACCAGTGTGAAAGTTATGGTCATTTCTACGTTCCGGGCAACCTAGGCTTAACTGTATGGCGTTCTTCCACCACATCGGATAGATACGGCCTCAGAAGTCAACGCCTGAAGTATAAAATACAATAAAAATACAACAGTCTTTCCATCCTATAACAGGAATAATTGCAACCCGTGTGAAAGATATGGACATTTCTACGTTCCGGGCTACCTAGGCTTCACTCTATGGCGTTGCTCCACCAGATCAAACAGTTGGGGCCTTAGAAGTCAACGCCCGAAGCATAAAATACAAAATAAATAAAACAGTTTCTTAATCGTACAAAACGAAAAATTGCAAACAGTGTGAAAGATATGGACATTTCTACGATCCGGGCTACCTAGGCTTCACTCTATGGCGTTCTTCCACCACATCGAATAGCAACGGCCTCAGAAGTCAACGCCAGAAGCTTAAATACAATATAAATATAACAGTTTTTCCATCGTATAAAACGAATAATAGCAACCAGTGTGAAAGTTATGGTCATTTCTACGTTCCGGGCAACCTAGGCTTCACTCTACGGCGATGCTCCACCAGATCAAACAGATAGGGCATTAGAAGTCAACGCCCGAAGCATAAAATACAAAATAAATAGAACGGTTTTTCCATTGTATAAAACGAATAATTGCTGCCAGTGTAAAAGTTATGGTCATTTCTACGTTCCGGGCTACCTAGGCTTCACTCTATGGCGTTCTTCCACCACATCGAATAGCAACGGCCTCAGAAGTCAACGCCAGAAGCATAAAATACAGTATAAATATAACGGATTTTCCATCGTATAAAACGAATAATAGCAACCAGTGTGAAAGTTATGGTCATTTCTACGGTCCGGGCAACCTAGGCTTCACCCTAGGGCGTTGTTCCACCAGATGGAATAGTTAGGGCCTAAGAAGTCAACGCCAGAATCATAAAATACGATATAAATACAACAGCTTTTCCATCGTATAAAACGAATACTTGCAACCAGTGTGAAATTTATGGTCATTTCTACATTTCGAGCAACCTAGACTTCACTCTAGGGCGTTGCACCACCTGATCGAATCGTTAGGGCCTTAGAAGTCAACGCCAGAAGCATAAAATACAATATAAATACTACAGTTTTTCCACCATATAAAACGAATAATTGCAACCAGTGTGAAAGTTATGGTCATTCCTACGTTCCGGGCAATCTAGGCTGCACTCTAGGGCGTTGCTCCACCAGATCGAATAGTTAGGTCCTTAGAAGTCAACGCCCGAAGCATAAAATACAAAGTAAATAAAACAGTTTTTTAATCGTACAAAACGAAAACTTGCAAACAGTGTGAAAGATATGGACATTTCTACGATCCGGGCTACCTAGGCTTCACTCTATGGCGTTCTTCCACCACATCGAATAGCAACGGCCTCAGAAGTCAACGCCAGAAGCTTAAATACAATATAAATATAACAGTTTTTCCATCGTATAAAACGAATAATAGCAACCAGTGTGAAAGTTATGGTCATTTCTACGTTCCGGGCAACCTAGGCTTCACTCTACGGCGATGCTCCACCAGATCAAACAGATAGGGCATTAGAAGTCAACGCCCGAAGCATAAAATACAAAATAAATACAACAGCTTTTCCATCGTATAAAACGAATAATTGCAGCCAGTGTGAAAGTTATGGTCATTTCTACGTTCCGGGCAACCTAGGCTTCACCCTAGGGCGTTGCTCCAACAGACTGAATAGTTAGGGCCTTAGAAGTCAATGCCCGAAGCATAAAATGCAATAAAAATGCAACAGTTTTTCCATCGCATAGCAGGAATAATTTGCAACCAGTGTGATAGTAGTGGTCATTTCTACGTTCCGGGCAACCTAGGTTTCACTCCAGGTCGGTGCTCCACCAGATCGAATAGTTACGGCCTCAGAAGTCAACGCCAGAAGCACAAAATACGATAAAGATGCAACAGTTTTTCCATCGTATAAAACGAATAATTGCAACCAGTGTGAAAGTTATGGTCATTTCTACATTCCGGGCAACCTAGGCTTCGCTCTAGGGCGTTGCTCCACCAGACCGAATAGTTAGGTCCTTAGAAGTCAACGCCAGAAACATAAAATACGATATAAATACAACAGCTTTTCCATCGTGTAAAAGGAATAATTGCAAACAGTATGAAAGTAATGGTCATTTCTATGTTCCGGGCAACCTAGGCTTCACTGTATGGCGTTCTTCCACCACATCGAATAGCTACGACCTCAGAAGTCAACGCCTGAAGTATAAAATACAATAAAAATACAACAGTCTTTCCATCCTATAACAGGAATAATTGCAACAGGCGTGAAAGTAATGATCATTTCGGCGTTTCGGGCATCCTAGACTTAACTCTGAGGCATCGCTCCACCTGATCGAATAGTTAGGGCCTAAGAAGTCAACGCCAGAAGCATAAAATACAATATAAATACGACAGCTTTGCCATCGTATAAAATGAATAATTGCAAACAGTGTGAAGGATATGGACATTTCTACGTTCCGGGCTACCTAGGCTTCACTCTATGGCGTTCTTCCACCACATCGAATAGCAACGGCCTCAGAAGTCAACGCCAGAAGCATAAAATACAGTATAAATATAACGGATTTTCCATCGTATAAAACGAATAATAGCAACCAGTGTGAAAGTTATGGTCATTTCTACGTTCCGGGCAACCTAGGCTTCACCCTAGGGCGTTGTTCCACCAGATGGAATAGTTAGGGCCTTAGATGTCAACGCGAGATGCATAAAATACAATAAAGGTGCAACAGTTTTTCCATCGTGTAACAGGAATAATTGCAACCAGTATGCAACTTATGGTCATTTCTACATTCCGAGCAACCTAGGCTTCACTCTTGGGCGTTGCTCCACCAGATCAAACAGTTAGGGCCTTAGAAGTCAACGCCCGAAGCATTAAATACAAAATAAATAGAACAGTTTTTCCATTGTGTAAAACGAATAATTGCTACCAGTGTAAAAGTTATGGTCATTTCTACGTTCCGGGCAACATAGGCTTCACCCTAGGCCGTTGTTCCACCAGATCGAATAGCTAGGGCCTTGGAAGTCAGCGCCAGAAGCATAAAATACAAAATAAATAAAACAGTTTTTCCATCGTATAAAACGGAAAATTGCAAACAGTGTGAAAGATATGGACATTTCTACGATCCGGGCTACCTAGGCTTCACTCTATGGCGTTCTTCCACCACATCGAATAGCAACGGCCTCAGAAGTCAACGCCAGAAGCATAAAATACGAAATAAATACAACAGCTTTTCCATCGTATAAAACAAATAATTGCAACCAGTGTGAAAGTTATGGTCATTTCTACGTTCCGGGCAACCTAGGCTTCACTCTAGGGCGTTGCTCCACCAGATCAAACAGTTGGGGCCTTAGAAGTCAGCGCCCGAAGCATAAAATACAAAATAAATAGAACGGTTTTTCCATTGTATAAGACGAATAATTTCTGCCAGTGTGAAAGTTATGGTCATTTCTACGTTCCGGGCAACCTAGGCTTCACCCTAGGGCGTTGTACCACCAGATCGAATAGTTAGGGCCTAAGAAGTGAACGCCAGAAGCATAAAATACAATATAAATACAACAGTTTTTCCATCATATAAAACGAGTAATTGCAACCAGTATGAAAGTTGTGGTCATTTCTACTTTCCGGGCAACCTAGGCTACACCCTAGGGCGTTGCTCCAACAGATTGAATAGTTAGGGCATTAGAAGTCAACGCCAGAAGCATAAAATACAATATAAATACAACAGTTTTTCCATCGTATAATTCGAATAATTGCAACCAGTATGAAAGTTAACGTCATTTCTTCTTTCCGGGCAACCTAGGCTTCACCCTTGGGCGTTGCTCCAACAGATTGAATAGTTAGGGCCTTAGAAGTCAACGCCGGAAGCATAAAATGCAATAAAAATACAACAGTTTTTCCATCGTATAAAAGGATTAATTGCAACCAGTTTGAAAGTGATGGTCATTTCTACGTTCCGGGCAACCTAGGCATCACTCTAGGGCGTTGCTCCACCAGATCGAATTGTTAGGGCCTAAGAAGTCAACGCCAGAAGCATAAAATACAATATAAGTACAACAGTTTTTCCATCGTATAAAATGAATAATTGCAAACATTGCGAAAGTAATGGTCATTCCACGTTCCGGGCAACCTAGGCGTCACTCTAGTGCGTTGCTCCACCACATCTAATAGCTACGGCCTTAGACGTCAACGACAGAAGCATAAAATACAATAAAGATGCAACAGCTTTTCCATCGTATAAAACGAATAATTGCACGCAGTGTGAAAGTTATTGTCATTTCTACTTTCCGCGCAACCTAGGCTTCACCCTAGGGCGTTGCTCCAACAGAATGAATAGTTAGGACCTTAGAAGTCAATGCCCGAAGCATAAAATGCAATAAAAATACAACAGTTTTTCCATCATATAACGGGAATAATTGCAACCAGTTTGAAAGTGATGGTCATTTCTACGTTCCGGGCAACCTAGGCTTCACTCTAGGGCGTTGCTCCACCAGATCGAATAGTTAGAGCCTTAGAAGTCAACGCCAGAAGCATAAAATACAATATAAATAAATCAGTTTTTCCATCGTATAAAACGAATAATTGCTACCAGTATGGAAGTGATGGTCATTTCTACGTTCCGGGCTACCTACGCCTCACTCTAGGTCGTTGTTCCACCAGATCGAATTGTTAGAGCCTAACAAGTCAACGCCAGAAGCATAAGATACAATATAAATATAACAGTTTTCCATCGTATAGAACGAATAATAGCAACCAGTGTGAAAGTTAACGTCATTTCCACTTTCCGGGCAACCTAGGCTTCACCGTCGGGCGTTGCTCCAACAGATTGAATAGTTAGGGCCTTAGAAGTCAACGCCCGAAGCATAAAATACAAAATAAATAGAACAGTTTTTCCATTGTATAAAACGAATAATTGCTACCAGTGTAAAAGTTATGGTCAGTTCTACGTTCCGGGCAACCTAGGCCTCACTCTAGGTCGTTTTTCCACCAGATCGAATTGTTAGGGCCTAAGAAGTCAACGCCAGAAGCATAAGATACAATATAAATATAACAGTTTTTCCATCGTATAGAACGAATAATTGCAAACAGTGTGAAAGTTAACGTCATTTCTACTTTCCGGGCAACATAGGCTTCACCGTCGGGCGTTGCTCCAACAGATTGAATAGTTAGGGCCTTAGAAGTCAACGCCCGATGCATAAAATACAAAATAAATAGAACAGTTTTTCCATCGTGTAAAACGAATAATTGCTACCGGTGTGAAAGCTATGGCCATTTCTACGTTCCGGGCAACCTAGGCTTCACTCTATGGCGTTCTTCCACCACATCGAATACCTGCGGCCTCAGAATTCAACGCCTGAAGCATAAAATACAATAGATATACAACAGTATTTCCATCCTATAACAGGAATAATTGCAACCCTTGTGAAAGTGATGGTCATTTGTACGTTCCAGGCAACCTAGGCTTCACTCTAGGGCGTTGTTCCACCAGATCGAATTGTTAGGGCCTACCAAGTCAACGCCAGAAGCAGAAGATACAATATAAATATAACAGTTTTTCCATCGTATAGAACGAATAATAGCAACCAGTGTGAAAGTTATGGTCATTTCTACGTTCCGGGCAACCTAGGCTTCACTCTAGGGCGTTGCTCCACCAGATCAAACAGTTAGGGCCTTAGAAGTCAGCGCCCGAAGCATAAAATACAATATAAATAGAACAGTTTTTCGATTGTATAAAACGAATAATTGCTGCCAGTGTAAAAGTTATGGTCATTTCTACGTTCCGGGCAGCCTAGGCTTCACCCTAGGGCGCTGTTCCACCAGATCGAGTAGTTAGGGCCTAAGAAGTGAACGCCAGAAGCATAAAATACAATATAAATACAACAGATTTTCCATCATATAAAACGAGTAATTGCAACCAGTATGAAAGTTGTGGTCATTTCTACTTTCCGGTCAAACTAGGCTACACACTAGGGCGTTGCTCCAACAGATTGAATAGTTAGGGCCTTAGAAGTCAATGCCCGAAGCATAAAATGCAATAAAAGTACAACTGTTTTTCCATCATATAACCGGAATAATTGCAACCGGTTTGAAAGTGATGGTCATTTCTACGTTCCGGGCAACCTAGGCTTCGCTCTAGCGCGTTGCTCCACCAGATCGAATAGTTAGGGCCTTAGAAGTCAACGCCCGAGCATAAAATATAAAATAAATAGAACAGTTTTTCCATCGTATAGAACGAATAATTGCAACCAGTGTGAAAGTTATGGTCATTTCTACATTCCGTGCAACCTAGGCTACACTCTAGGGCGTTGCTCCACCACATCGAAACGTTAGGGCCTAAGAAGTCAACGCCCGAAGCATAAAATACGATATAAATACAACAGCTTCTCCATCATATTAAATGAATAATTGTAAACAGTGTGAAAGAAGTGGTCATTTCTACGTTCCGAGCAACCTAGGCTTCACTCTAGGGCGCTGCTCCACCATATCGAATAGCTACGGCCTTAGAAGCCTACGCCTGAGGCACAAAATACAATAAAAATACAACAGACTTTTCATGGTATAACAGGAATAATTGCAACAAGCGTGAAAGTAATGATCATTTCGGCGTTTCGGGCATCCTAGACTTAACTCTGAGGCATTGCTCCACCAGATCGAATAGTTAGGGCCTAAGAAGTCAAAGCCAGAAGCATAAAATACAATATAAATGCAACAGCATTGCCATCGTATAAAATGTATAATTGCAAACAGTGTGAAAGATATGTACATTTCTACGTTCCGGGCAACGTAGGCATCACTCTATGGCGTTCATCCACCACATCGAATAGCTACGGCCTCAGAAGTCAACGCGTGAAGCATAAAATACAATAAAAATACAACAGTCTTTCCATCCTATAACAAGAATAATTGCAACACGTGTAAAAGTGATGGTCATTTCTAGGTTCCAGGCAACCTAGGCTTCACTCTAGGGTGTTGTTCCTCCAGATCGAATAGTTAGGGCCTAAGAAGTCAACGCCAGAAGCATAAAATAAAATATAGGTATAACAATTTTTCCATCGTATAAAACGAATAATAGCAACCAGTGTGAAAGTTATGGTCATTTCTACGTTCCGGGCAACCTAGGCTTCACTCTACGGCGATGCTCCACCAGATCAAACAGATAGGGCATTAGAAGTCAACGCCCGAAGCATAAAATACGATAAAGATGCAACAGTTTTTCCATCGTATAAAACGAATAATTGCAACCAGTGTGAAAGTTATGGTCATTTCTACATTCCGAGCAACCTAGGCTTCACTCTAGGGCGTTGCTCCACCAGACCGAATAGTTAGGGCCTAAGAAGTGAACGCCAGAAGCGTAAAATACGATATAAATACAACAGCTTTTCCGTCGTATAAAACGAATAATTGCAGCCAGTGTGAAAGTTATGGTCATTTCTACGTTCCGGGCAACCTAGGCTTCACCCTAGGGCGTTGCTCCAACAGACTGAATAGTTAGGGCCATAGAAGTCAATGCCCGAAGCATAAAATGCAATAAAAATACAACAGTTTTTCCATGGCATAGCAGGAATAATTTGCAACCAGTGTGATAGTAGTGGTCATTTCTACGTTCCGGGCAACCTAGGTTTCACTCCAGGGCGGTGCTCCACCAGATCGAATAGTTACGTCCTAAGAAGTCAACGCCAGAAGCACAAAATACGATAAAGATGCAACAGTTTTTCCATCGTATAAAACGAATAATTGCAACCAGTGTGAAAGTTATGGTCATTTCTACATTCCGAGCAACCTAGGCTTCACTCTAGGGCGTTGCTCCACCAGACCGAATAGTTAGGTCCTTAGAAGTCAACGCCAGAAGCATAAAATGCGATATAAATACAACAGCTTTTCCATTGTATAAAAGGAATAATTGCAAACAGTATGATAGTAATGGTCATTTCTACGTTCCGGGCAACCTAGGCTTCACTGTATGGCGTTCTTCCACCACATCGAATAGCTACGGCCTCAGAAGTCAACGCCTGAAGTATAAAATACAATAAAAATACAACATTCTTTCCATCCTATAACAGGAATAATTGCAACAAGCGTGAAAGTAATGATCATTTCGGCGTTTCGGGCATCCTAGACTTAACCCTGAGGCATCGCTCCACCTGATCGAATAGTTAGGGCCTAAGAAGTCAACGCCAGAAGCATAAAATACAATATAAATACAACAGCTTTGCCATCGTATAAAATGACTAATTGCAAACAGTGTGAAAGATATGGACATTTCTACGTTCCGGGCTACCTAGGATTCACTCTATGGCGTTCTTCCACCACATCGAATAGCAACGGCCTCAGAAGTCAACGCCAGAAGCATAAAATACAATATAAATATAACGGCTTTTCCATCGTATAAAACGAATAATAGCAACCAGTGTGAAAGTTATGGTCATTTCTACGTTCCGGGCAACCTAGGCTTCACTCTAGGGCGTTGCTCCACCAGATCAAACAGTTAGGGCCTTAGAAGTCAGCGCCCGAAGCATAAAATACGATATAAATACAACAGCTTTTCCATCGTATAAAACAAATAATTGCAACCAGTGTGAAAGTTATGGTCATTTCTACGTTCCGGGCAACCTAGGCTTCACTGTATGGCGTTCTTCCACCACATCGAATAGCTACGGCCTCAGAAGTCAACGCCTGAAGTATAAAATACAATAAAAATACAACAGTCTTTCTATCCTATAACAGGAATAATTGCAACCCGTGTGAAAGTGATGGTCATTTCTACGTTCCAGGCAACCTAGGCTTCACTCTAGGGCGTTGCTACACCAGATCAAACAGTTCGGGCCTTAGATGTCAACGCCCGAAGCATAAAATACAAAATAAATAGAACGGTTTTTCCATTGTATAAAACGAATAATTGCTGCCAGTGTAAAAGATATGGTCATTTCTACGTTCCGGGCAACCTGGGCTTCACCCTAGGGCGTTGTACCACCAGATCGAATAGTTAGGGCCTAAGAAGTGAACGCCAGAAGCATAAAATACGATATAAATAAAACAGCTTTTCCATCGTATAAAACGAATAATTGCAACCAGTGTGAAAGTTATGGTCATTTCTACGTTCCGGGCAACCTAGGCTTCACCCTAGGGCGTTGCTCCAACAGACTGAATAGTTAGGGCCTTAGAAGTCAATGCCCGAAGCATAAAATGCAATAAAAATACAACAGTTTTTCCATCGTATAGCAGGAATAATTTGCAACCAGTGTGATAGTACTGGTCATTTCTACGTTCCGGGCAACCTAGGTTTCACTCCAGGGCGGTGCTCCACCAGATCGAATAGTTACGGCCTAAGAAGTCAACGCGAGACGCACAAAATACGATAAAGATGCAACAGTTTTTCCATGGTATAAAACGAATAATTGCAACCAGTGTGAAAGTTATGGTCATTTCTACATTCCGAGCAACCTAGGCTTCACTCTAGGGCGTTGCTCCACCAGACCGAATAGTTAGGTCCTTAGAAGCCAACGCCAGAAGCATAAAATACGATATAAATACAACAGCTTTTCCATCGTATAAAAGGAATAATTGCAAACAGTATGAAAGTAATGGTCATTTCTATGTTCCGCGCAACCTAGGCTTCACTGTATGGCGTTCTTCCACCACATCGAATAGCTACGGCCTCAGAAGTCAACGCCTGTAGTATAAAATACAATAAAAATACAACAGTCTTTCCATCCTATAACAGGAATAATTGCAACAGGCGTGAAAGTAATGATCATTTCGGCGTTTCGGGCATCCTAGACTTAACTCTGAGGCATCGCTCCACCTGAACGAATAGTTAGGGCCTATGAACTCAACGCCAGAAGCATAAAATACAATATAAATACAACAGCTTTGCCATCGTATAAAATGAATAATTGCAAACAGTGTGAAAGATATGGACATTTCTACGTTCCCGGGCTACCTAGGCTTCACTCTATGGCGTTCTTCCACCACATCGAATAGCAGCGGCCTAAGAAGTCAACGCCAGAAGCATAAAATACGATATAAATACAACAGCTTTTCCATCGTATAGAACGAATGATTGCAACCAGTGTGAAAGTTATGGTCATTTCTACGTTCCGGGCAATCTAGGCTGCACTCTAGGGCGTTGCTCCACCAGATCGAATAGTAAGGGCCTTAGATGTCAACGCCCGAAGCATAAAATACAAAATAAATAGAACGGTTTTTCCATTGTATAAAACGAATAATCGCTGCCAGTGTAAAAGTTATGGTCATTTCTACGTTCCGGGCAACCTGGGCTTCACCCTAGGGCGTTGTACCACCAGATCGAATAGTTAGGGCCTAAGAAGTGAACGCCAGAAGCATAAAATACGATATAAATAAAACAGCTTTTCCATCGTATAAAACGAATAATTGCAACCAGTGTGAAAGTTATGGTCATTTCTACGTTCCGGGCAACCTAGGCTTCACCCTAGGGCGTTGCTCCAACAGACTGAATAGTTAGGGCCTTAGAAGTCAATGCCCGAAGCATAAAATGCAATAAAAATACAACAGTTTTTCCATCGTATAGCAGGAATAATTTGCAACCAGTGTGATAGTACTGGTCATTTCTACGTTCCGGGCAACCTAGGTTTCACTCCAGGGCGGTGCTCCACCAGATCGAATAGTTACGGCCTAAGAAGTCAACGCGAGACGCACAAAATACGATAAAGATGCAACAGTTTTTCCATGGTATAAAACGAATAATTGCAACCAGTGTGAAAGTTATGGTCATTTCTACATTCCGAGCAACCTAGGCTTCACTCTAGGGCGTTGCTCCACCAGACCGAATAGTTAGGTCCTTAGAAGCCAACGCCAGAAGCATAAAATACGATATAAATACAACAGCTTTTCCATCGTATAAAAGGAATAATTGCAAACAGTATGAAAGTAATGGTCATTTCTATGTTCCGCGCAACCTAGGCTTCACTGTATGGCGTTCTTCCACCACATCGAATAGCTACGGCCTCAGAAGTCAACGCCTGAAGTATAAAATACAATAAAAATACAACAGTCTTTCCATCCTATAACAGGAATAATTGCAACAGGCGTGAAAGTAATGATCATTTCGGCGTTTCGGGCATCCTAGACTTAACTCTGAGGCATCGCTCCACCTGAACGAATAGTTAGGGCCTATGAACTCAACGCCAGAAGCATAAAATACAATATAAATACAACAGCTTTGCCATCGTATAAAATGAATAATTGCAAACAGTGTGAAAGATATGGACATTTCTACGTTCCGGGGCTACCTAGGCTTCACTCTATGGCGTTCTTCCACCACATCGAATAGCAGCGGCCTAAGAAGTCAACGCCAGAAGCATAAAATACGATATAAATACAACAGCTTTTCCATCGTATAGAACGAATGATTGCAACCAGTGTGAAAGTTATGGTCATTTCTACGTTCCGGGCAATCTAGGCTGCACTCTAGGGCGTTGCTCCACCAGATCGAATAGTAAGGGCCTTAGATGTCAACGCCCGAAGCATAAAATACAAAATAAATAAAACAGTTTTTTAATCGTACAAAACGAAAAATTGCAAACAGTGTGAAAGATATGGACATTTCTACGATCCGGGCTACCTAGGCTTCACTCTATGGCGTTCTTCCACCACATCGAATAGCAACGGCCTCAGAAGTCAACGCCAGAAGCTTAAATACAATATAAATATAACAGTTTTTCCATCGTATAAAACGAATAATAGCAACCAGTGTGAAAGTTAAGGTCATTTCTACGTTCCGGGCAACCTAGGCTTCACTCCACGGCGATGCTCCACCAGATCAAACAGATAGGGCATTAGAAGTCAACGCCCGAAGCATAAAATACAAAATAAATAGAACGGTTTTTCCATTGTATAAAACGAATAATTGCAACCAGTGTGAAAGTTATGGTCATTTCTACGTTCCGGGCAACCTAGGCTTCACTGTATGGCGTTCTTCAACCACATCGGATAGATACGGCCTCTGAAGTCAACGCCTGAAGTATAAAATACAATAAAAACACAAAAGTCTTTCCATCCTATAACAGGAATAATTGCAACCCGTGTGAAAGATATGGACATTTCTACGTTCCGGGCAACCTAGGCTTCACTGTATGGCGTTCTTCCACCACATCGGATAGATACGGCCTCAGAAGTCAACGCCTGAAGTATAAAATACAATAAAAATACAACATTCTTGCCATCCTATAACAGGAATAATTGCAACCCGTGTGAAAGATATGGACATTTCTACGTTCCGGGCTACCTAGGCTTCACTCTATGGCGTTGCTCCACCAGATCAAACAGTTGGGGCCTTAGAAGTCAACGCCCGAAGCATTAAATACAAAATAAATAGAACAGTTTTTCCATTGTATAAAACGAATAATTGCTACCAGTGTGAAAGTTATGGTCATTTCTACGTTCCGGGCAACCTAGGCTTTACTCTAGGTCGTTGCTCCACCAGATCAAACAGTTAGGGCCTTAGAAGTCAGCGCCCGAAGCATAAAATACGATATAAATACAACAGCTTTTCCATCGTATAAAACAAATAATTGCAACCAGTGTGAAAGTTATGGTCGTTTCTACGTTCCGGGCAACCTAGGCTTCACTCTATGGCGTTCTTCCACCACATCGAATAGCAACGGCCTCAGAAGTCAACGCCAGAAGCATAAAATACAGTATAAATATAACGGATTTTCCATCGTATAAAACGAATAATAGAAATCAGTGTGAAAGTTATGGTCATTTCTACGTTCCGGGCAACCTAGGCTTCACCCTAGGGCGTTGTTCCACCAGATGGAATAGTTAGGGCCTAAGAAGTCAACGCCAGAATCATAAAATACGATATAAATACAACAGCTTTTCCATCGTATAAAACGAATACTTGCAACCAGTGTGAAAGTTATGGTCATTTCTACATTTCGAGCAACGTAGACCTCACTCTAGGGCGTTGCACCACCTGATCGAATCGTTAGGGCCTTAGAAGTCAACGCCAGAAGCATAAAATACAATATAAATACAACAGTTTTTCCACCATATAAAACGAATAATTGCAACCAGTGTGAAAGTTATGGTCATTTCTACGTTCCGGGCAATCTAGGCTGCACTCTAGGGCGTTGCTCCACCAGATCGAATAGTTAGGGCCTTAGAAGTCAACGCCCGAAGCATAAAATACAAAGTAAATAAAACAGTTTTTTAATCGTATAAAACGAATAATTGCTACCAGTATGGAAGTGATGGTCATTTCTACGTTCCGGGCTACCTACGCCTCACTCTAGGTCGTTGTTCCACCAGATCGAATTGTTAGAGCCTAACAAGTCAACGCCAGAAGCATAAGATACAATATAAATATAACAGTTTTCCATCGTATAGAACGAATAATAGCAACCAGTGTGAAAGTTAACGTCATTTCTACTTTCCGGGCAACCTAGGCTTCACCGTCGGGCGTTGCTCCAACAGATTGAATAGTTAGGGCCTTAGAAGTCAACGCCCGAAGCATAAAATACAAAATAAATAGAACAGTTTTTCCATTGTATAAAACGAATAATTGCTACCAGTGTAAAAGTTATGGTCAGTTCTACGTTCCGGGCAACCTAGGCCTCACTCTAGGTCGTTTTTCCACCAGATCGAATTGTTAGGGCCTAAGAAGTCAACGCCAGAAGCATAAGATACAATATAAATATAACAGTTTTTCCATCGTATAGAACGAATAATTGCAACCAGTGTGAAAGTTAACGTCATTTCTACTTTCCGGGCAACATAGGCTTCACCGTCGGGCGTTGCTCCAACAGATTGAATAGTTAGGGCCTTAGAAGTCAACGCCCGATGCATAAAATACAAAATAAATAGAACAGTTTTTCCATCGTGTAAAACGAATAATTGCTACCGGTGTGAAAGCTATGGCCATTTCTACGTTCCGGGCAACCTAGGCTTCACTCTATGGCGTTCTTCCACCACATCGAATACCTGCGGCCTCAGAATTCAACGCCTGAAGCATAAAATACAATAGATATACAACATTATTTCCATCCTATAACAGGAATAATTGCAACCCTTGTGAAAGTGATGGTCATTTGTACGTTCCAGGCAACCTAGGCTTCACTCTAGGGCGTTGTTCCACCAGATCGAATTGATAGGGCCTACCAAGTCAACGCCAGAAGCAGAAGATACAATATAAATATAACAGTTTTTCCATCGTATAGAACGAATAATAGCAACCAGTGTGAAAGTTATGGTCATTTCTACGTTCCGGGCAACCTAGGCTTCACTCTAGGGCGTTGCTCCACCAGATCAAACAGTTAGGGCCTTAGAAGTCAGCGCCCGAAGCATAAAATACAATATAAATAGAACAGTTTTTCGATTGTATAAAACGAATAATTGATGCCAGTGTAAAAGTTATGGTCATTTCTACGTTCCGGGCAGCCTAGGCTTCACCCTAGGGCGCTGTTCCACCAGATCGAGTAGTTAGGGCCTAAGAAGTGAACGCCAGAAGCATAAAATACAATATAAATACAACAGATTTTCCATCATATAAAACGAGTAATTGCAACCAGTATGAAAGTTGTGGTCATTTCTACTTTCCGGTCAAACTAGGCTACACACTAGGGCGTTGCTCCAACAGATTGAATAGTTAGGGCCTTAGAAGTCAATGCCCGAAGCATAAAATGCAATAAAAGTACAACTGTTTTTCCATCATATAACCGGAATAATTGCAACCGGTTTGAAAGTGATGGTCATTTCTACGTTCCGGGCAACCTAGGCTTCGCTCTAGCGCGTTGCTCCACCAGATCGAATAGTTAGGGCCTTAGAAGTCAACGCCCGAGCATAAAATATAAAATAAATAGAACAGTTTTTCCATCGTATAAAACGAATAATTGCAACCAGTGTGAAAGTTATGGTCATTTCTACATTCCGAGCAACCTAGGCTTCACTCTAGGGCGTTGCTCCACCAGACCGAATAGTTAGGTCCTTAGAAGTCAACGCCAGAAGCATAAAATGCGATATAAATACAACAGCTTTTCCATTGTATAAAAGGAATAATTGCAAACAGTATGAAAGTAATGGTCATTTCTACGTTCCGGGCAACCTAGGCTTCACTGTATGGCGTTCTTCCACCACATCGAATAGCTACGGCCTCAGAAGTCAACGCCTGAAGTATAAAATACAATAAAAATACAACATTCTTTCCATCCTATAACAGGAATAATTGCAACAAGCGTGAAAGTAATGATCATTTCGGCGTTTCGGGCATCCTAGACTTAACCCTGAGGCATCGCTCCACCTGATCGAATAGTTAGGGCCTAAGAAGTCAACGCCAGAAGCATAAAATACAATATAAATACAACAGCTTTGCCATCGTATAAAATGACTAATTGCAAACAGTGTGAAAGATATGGACATTTCTACGTTCCGGGCTACCTAGGATTCACTCTATGGCGTTCTTCCACCACATCGAATAGCAACGGCCTCAGAAGTCAACGCCAGAAGCATAAAATACAATATAAATATAACGGCTTTTCCATCGTATAAAACGAATAATAGCAACCAGTGTGAAAGTTATGGTCATTTCTACGTTCCGGGCAACCTAGGCTTCACTCTAGGGCGTTGCTCCACCAGATCAAACAGTTAGGGCCTTAGAAGTCAGCGCCCGAAGCATAAAATACGATATAAATACAACAGCTTTTCCATCGTATAAAACAAATAATTGCAACCAGTGTGAAAGTTATGGTCATTTCTACGTTCCGGGCAACCTAGGCTTCACTGTATGGCGTTCTTCCACCACATCGAATAGCTACGGCCTCAGAAGTCAACGCCTGAAGTATAAAATACAATAAAAATACAACAGTCTTTCCATCCTATAACAGGAATAATTGCAACCCGTGTGAAAGTGATGGTCATTTCTACGTTCCAGGCAACCTAGGCTTCACTCTAGGGCGTTGCTACACCAGATCAAACAGTTCGGGCCTTAGATGTCAACGCCCGAAGCATTAAATACAAAATAAATAGAACAGTTTTTCCATTGTATAAAACGAATAATTGCTACCAGTGTAAAAGTTATCGTCATTTCTACGTTCTGGGCAACCTAGGCTTCACCCTAGGCCGTTGTTCCACCAGATCGAATAGTTAGGGCCTAAGAAGTGAACGCCAGAAGCATAAAATACAATATAAATACAACAGTTTTTCCATCATATAAAACGAATGATAGCAACCAGCTTGAAAGTTATGGTCATTTCTACGTTTCGAGCAACCTAGGCTTCACTCTAGCGCGTTGCTCCACCTGATCGAATAGTTAGGGCCTTACAAGTCAACGCCCGAAGCATTAAATACGAAATAAATAGAACAGTTTTTCCATTGTATCAAACGAATAATTGCTACCAGTGTGAAAGTTATGGTCATTTCTACGTTCCGCGCAACCTGGGCTTTACTCTAGGGCGTTGTTCCACCAGATCGAATAGTTAGGGCCTTAGAAATCAACGCCCGAAGCATAAAATACAAAATAAATAAAACAGTTTTTTAATCGTACAAAACGAAAAATTGCAAACAGTGTGAAAGATATGGACATTTCAACGATCCGGGCTACCTAGGCTTCACTCTATGGCGTTCTTCCACCACATCGAATAGCAACGGCCTCAGAAGTCAACGCCAGAAGCTTAAATACAATATAAATATAACAGTTTTTCCATCGTATAAAACGAATAATAGCAACCAGTGTGAAAGTTATGGTCATTTCTACGTTCCGGGCAACCTAGGCTTCACTCTACGGCGATGCTCCACCAGATCAAACAGATAGGGCATTAGAAGTCAACGCCCGAAGCATAAAATACAAAATAAATAGAACGGTTTTTCCATTGTATAAAACGAATAATTGCTGCCAGTGTAAAAGTTATGGTCATTTCTACGTTCCGGGCAACCTGGGCTTCACCCTAGGGCGTTGTACCACCAGATCGAATAGTTAGGGCCTAAGAAGTGAACGCCAGAAGCATAAAATACGATATAAATAAAACAGCTTTTCCATCGTATAAAACGAATAATTGCAACCAGTGTGAAAGTTATGGTCATTTCTACGTTCCGGGCAACCTAGGCTTCACCCTAGGGCGTTGCTCCAACAGACTGAATAGTTAGGGCCTTAGAAGTCAATGCCCGAAGCATAAAATGCAATAAAAATACAACAGTTTTTCCATCGTATAGCAGGAATAATTTGCAACCAGTGTGATAGTACTGGTCATTTCTACGTTCCGGGCAACCTAGGTTTCACTCCAGGGCGGTGCTCCACCAGATCGAATAGTTACGGCCTAAGAAGTCAACGCGAGACGCACAAAATACGATAAAGATGCAACAGTTTTTCCATGGTATAAAACGAATAATTGCAACCAGTGTGAAAGTTATGGTCATTTCTACATTCCGAGCAACCTAGGCTTCACTCTAGGGCGTTGCTCCACCAGACCGAATAGTTAGGGCCAAAGAAGTCAACGCCAGAAGCATAAAATACAATATAAATACAACAGCTTTGCCATCGTGTAAAATGAATAATTACAAACAGTGTGAAAGATATGGACATTTATACGTTCCGGGCTACCTAGGCTTCACTCTATGGCGTTCTTCCACCACATCGAATAGCAACGGCCTCAGAAGTCAACGCCAGAAGCATAAAATACAATATAAATATAACGGCTTTTCCATCGTATAAAACGAATAATAGCAACCAGTGTGAAAGTTATGGTCATTTCTACGTTCCGGGCAACCTAGGCTTTACTCTAGGTCGTTGCTCCACCAGATCAAACAGTTAGGGCCTTAGAAGTCAGCGCCCGAAGCATAAAATACGATATAAATACAACAGCTTTTCCATCGTATAAAACAAATAATTGCAACCAGTGTGAAAGTTATGGTCATTTCTACGTTCCGGGCAACCTAGGCTTAACTGTATGGCGTTCTTCCACCACATCGGATAGATACGGCCTCAGAAGTCAAGGCCTGAAGTATAAAATACAATAAAAATACAATAGTCTTTCCATCCTATAACAGGAATAATTGCAACCCGTGTGAAAGATATGGACATTTCTACGTTCCGGGCTACCTAGGCTTCACTCTATGGCGTTGCTCCACCAGATCAAACAGTTGGGGCCTTAGAAGTCAACGCCCGAAGCATAAAATACAAAATAAATAAAACAGTTTCTTAATCGTACAAAACGAAAAATTGCAAACAGTGTGAAAGATATGGACATTTCTACGATCCGGGCTACCTAGGCTTCACTCTATGGCGTTCTTCCACCACATCGAATAGCAACGGCCTCAGAAGTCAACGCCAGAAGCTTAAATACAATATAAATATAACAGTTTTTCCATCGTATAAAACGAATAATAGCAACCAGTGTGAAAGTTATGGTCATTTCTACGTTCCGGGCAACCTAGGCTTCACTCTACGGCGATGCTCCTCCAGATCAAACAGATAGGGCATTAGAAGTCAACGCCCGAAGCATAAAATACAAAATAAATAGAACGGTTTTTCCATTGTATAAAACGAATAATTGCTGCCAGTGTAAAAGTTATGGTCATTTCTACGTTCCGGGCTACCTAGGCTTCACTCTATGGCGTTCTTCCACCACATCGAATAGCAACGGCCTCAGAAGTCAACGCCAGAAGCATAAAATACAGTATAAATATAACGGATTTTCCATCGTATAAAACGAATAATAGAAATCAGTGTGAAAGTTATGGTCATTTCTACGTTCCGGGCAACCTAGGCTTCACCCTAGGGCGTTGTTCCACCAGATGGAATAGTTAGGGCCTAAGAAGTCAACGCCAGAATCATAAAATACGATATAAATACAACAGCTTTTCCATCGTATAAAACGAATACTTGCAACCAGTGTGAAAGTTATGGTCATTTCTACATTTCGAGCAACGTAGACCTCACTCTAGGGCGTTGCACCACCTGATCGAATCGTTAGGGCCTTAGAAGTCAACGCCAGAAGCATAAAATACAATATAAATACAACAGTTTTTCCACCATATAAAACGAATAATTGCAACCAGTGTGAAAGTTATGGTCATTTCTACGTTCCGGGCAATCTAGGCTGCACTCTAGGGCGTTGCTCCACCAGATCCAATAGTTAGGGCCTTAGAAGTCAACGCCCGAAGCATAAAATACAAAGTAAATAAAACAGTTTTTTAATCGTACAAAACGAAAACTTGCAAACAGTGTGAAAGATATGGACATTTCTACGATCCGGGCTACCTAGGCTTCACTCTATGGCGTTCTTCCACCACATCGAATAGCAACGGCCTCAGAAGTCAACGCCAGAAGCTTAAATACAATATAAATATAACAGTTTTTCCATCGTATAAAACGAATAATAGCAACCAGTGTGAAAGTTATGGTCATCTCTACGTTCCGGGCAACCTAGGCTTCACTCTACGGCGATGCTCCACCAGATCAAACAGATGGGGCATTAGAAGTCAACGCCCGAAGCATAAAATACAAAATAAATACAACAGCTTTACCATCGTATAAAACGAATAATTGCAGCCAGTGTGAAAGTTATGGTCATTTCTACGTTCCGGGCAACCTAGGCTTCACCCTAGGGCGTTGCTCCAACAGACTGAATAGTTAGGGCCTTAGAAGTCAATGACCGAAGCATAAAATGCAATAAAAATACAACAGTTTTTCCATCGCATAGCAGGAATAATTTGCAACCAGTGTGATAGTAGTGGTCATTTCTACGTTCCGGGCAACCTAGGTTTCACTCCAGGGCGGTGCTCCACCAGATCGAATAGTTACGGCCTAAGAAGTCAACGCCAGAAGCACAAAATACGATAAAGATGCAACAGTTTTTCCATCGTATAAAACGAATAATTGCAACCAGTGTGAAAGTTATGGTCATTTCTACATTCCGAGCAACCTAGGCTTCACTCTAGGGCGTTGCTCCACCAGACCGAATAGTTAGGTCCTTAGAAGTCAACGCCAGAAACATAAAATACGATATAAATACAACAGCTTTTCCATCGTGTAAAACGAATACTTGCAACCAGTGTGAAAGTTATGGTCATTTCTACATTTCGAGCAACCTAGACTTCACTCTAGGGCGTTGCACCACCTGATCGAATCGTTAGGGCCTTAGAAGTCAACGCCAGAAGCATAAAATATAATATAAATACAACAGTTTTTCCACCATATAAAACGAATAATTGCAACCAGTGTGAAAGTTATGGTCATTTCTACGTTCCGGGCAATCTAGGCTGTACTCTATGGCGTCGCTCCACCAGATCGAATAGTTAGGGCCTTAGAAGCCAACGCCCGAAGCATAAAATACAAAGTAAATAAAACAGTTTTTTAATCGTACAAAACGAAAACTTGCAAACAGTGTGAAAGTTATGGACATTTCTACATTACGGCCAACCTAGGCTTCACCCTAGGGCGTTGCTCCACCAGATCGAATAGTTAGGGCCTTAGATGTCAACGCCAGAAGCACAAAATACAATAAAAATGCAGCAGTTTTTCCATCGTATAGCATGACTAATTGCAACCAGTGCGAAAGTAATGATCATATCGACATTTCGGGCATCCTAGACTTAACTCTGAGGCGTTGCTCCACCAGATCGAAGAGTTAGGGCCTTAGAAGTCAACGCAAGAAGCATAAACTACAGAATAAATACAACAGTCTTTCCATCGTATAAAACGAATAATTGCAACCTGTGTGATGGTTATGGACATATCTACGTTCCGGGCAACCTAGGCTTCACTGTAGGGCGTTGCTCCACCAAATCGAATGGTTAGTGCCTTAGAAGTCGACGCCCGAAGCATAAAATACAATTTAAGTACAACAGTTTTTCCATCGTATAAAATGAATGATTGCGAACATTGTGAAGGTAATGGTGATTTCTACGTTCCGGGCAACCTACGCGTCATACTAGGGCGTTGCTGCTCCACATCTGATAGCTACGGCCTTAGTAGTTATCGCCGGAAGCATAAAATACAATATAAATACAACAGCTTTGCCATCGTATAAAATGAATAATTACAAACAGTGTGAAAGATATGGACATTTATACGTTCCGGGCTACCTAGGCTTCACTCTATGGCGTTCTTCCACCACATCGAATAGCAACGGCCTCAGAAGTCAACGCCAGAAGCATAAAATACAATATAAATATAACGGCTTTTCCATCGTATAAAACGAATAATAGCAACCAGTGTGAAAGTTATGGTCATTTCTACGTTCCGGGCAACCTAGGCTTCACTGTATGGCGTTCTTCCACCACATCGGATAGATACGGCCTCAGAAGTCAACGCCTGAAGTATAAAATACAATAAAAATACAACAGTCTTTCCATCCTATAACAGGAATAATTGCAACCCGTGTGAAAGATATGGACATTTCTACGTTCCGGGCTACCTAGGCTTCACTATATGGCGTTGCTCCACCAGATCAAACAGTTGGGGCCTTAGAAGTCAACGCCCGAAGCATTAAATACAAAATAAATAGAACAGTTTTTCCATTGTATAAAACGAATAATTGCTACCAGTGTGAAAGTTATGGTCATTTCTACGTTCCGCGCAACCTGGGCTTTACTCTAGGGCGTTGTTCCACCTGATCGAATAGTTAGGGCCAAAGAAGTCAACGCCAGAAGCATAAAATACAATATAAATACAACAGCTTTGCCATCGTATAAAATGAATAATTACAAACAGTGTAAAAGATATGGACATTTATACGTTCCGGGCTACCTAGGCTTCACTCTAT